>NC_079152.1:113694321-113999140 GCF_947563725.1 Argiope bruennichi | reverse complement strand
TTATGTGTTTGTTTAAGCAATATTAGAGACATATTACACAGATTTATGAAAGTTTGAATTGAATCAATTTCATTTTAATTTTATTAAAGTATTTTAAATACATAAGATTAATAATGAATAAGCTTAAAATTCTAAATGAGGAATAAGAAGTATTTCATTCAATAAATTTTATGATAACTTATTCTAATAAATGTAATACATGATTGCTTTACTGTTCGTTGCATTAAGGGATAGCTATTTAATTTCGATACTTAGGATACACAGTTACTATCATCTAATATAAAAACCATTTGATGATCTAAGGTCTTTTAACTAATTTAAAGTAAAACTTTGCTCAAAGCTTTATTTCTCCAATAAATTTTGATTATAAAAGTGAACAGTATAATATTTATAATTTTTAATTACAAAAATGAATAATTACCAACAGGAAAATTTAACAACAGGCAGAATAAAAAGTACGCTAGATACTTTCAGAATGCCGACATCTACGTTTCATACATACGCTCTGAAAGGGCAGTTACATCATACAATAATTCCAATAACGGAAGTGGGTTACGGAATCTTAGTGGCATCCTGCAAGAAAGATCGTAGGATATGCACTGATACAGATAACCTTCAGAAAGTTTATTAACCTTAACTAATATGTGTACTTGTAGTTTGATTCATTTTAGTTAATCATATATTAACATCCCATTTTAAAGCAACACTAGGGATCGCAGTTAAGTGACAAGAAAGACTCCAGAAGTGTTAATATGAAAGTATTATAGAAATATAATTCTCTACCTAACTAATCGATATAACACTTTCATAGTACAAACATTATCAATGATTATTTATAAAAGGATTTTGTCTCTGTATTACTAATTACACTTGAATTTTAAATCTAAATTGAAGAATGCCGTAATTTTTATTTTAAATGTTAGGTTATATCACACATTGAAAATTTCGACACGTTCTGAGACACACGGAAAAATCTGAGTGACCAGACCTCTGCGGCAGCATTAGCGAAATTTTTTTTTACAAGCTTGTTTTTTTTTTTTTTTTTTTTTTTTTTTTGCTTCTTGTAATAAATAAAATATATATATATATATTCTAACCTCCTCCATTTTTGAATCTAACACTGAAGTGCTAAATTTGATAATATTTTAAAAGTTAATTTATTTTATATCTGAAATGTTATCTATTGGACATTATATTAACCTGACAATATATAATGAATTCAACAAAAAATATAACATTTTTAAAAGTATTACGAAATATCTCCAGAATAAACAGTGATCTTACAAAGTAGTCTTTGTTAAGGATTATTGTGGCTTTGTATTCAGCAAACGCTTATTGCTTATTTTCTTTAACCATGTCAGGATAGAAAAAGTTCGGCGTATCTTTTTTGACATATTATCTTTATCAAAGTGGAAAATATGCATTAAAATCAGTACATTATGTTGTAGTATTATGTATTCCTCTTCTTATCGATTGTTACACTAATTTCTTCACATATATTTGCTATAAATTAAATCTGTCTACTAAATATATTGATTACATATTTTGTTTTCGATCATTTAATATTTTATCATTTTATTTATTAATTATGAAAGAAAAAATTATGCACAACCCAATATTTAAATTTTCCCCCTTGTAAAACAGTTCTTTAGCATTTTCATTTCAGAATTCTTATAACTGATTGCAACAATTTTATATGAATTAACAATAGCATTACTCGCAAGGAAAAAAAAATTAAAGCGGCTCTTAGAGTTAAAGTCGCAAATTTAAATTATATATTTTCTAAAAAAAAATTAATATGTTAACTAATGTGTTAATAATAAAAATATTTTATCTTATTTTATTCAAATTTATGAAAAAAAATTATGGAGTTTAAAACTTTTACACAGGTTTTTGGTCCTAAAGAATCATATTCTGAGGTACACTTTTGACATTTCAACTCTTAAATCAATAAATAAACGTTTCTATCTTTTGCAATCAAATCTGACCAATTTATGAAGTTTTTATTTATCAATTTATAAAATCAACATTTTCATAATCATGAGCCAATCAGTGTCAAGAAACCCAGGCAAAGATTGGCTTATCTTCTTTGAGACGGTTGGTGTAAAATCGCCAGTTTTCATAGAAGTATATTCATATTTCACAAATTAGTCAGTTTCAGCGTTTGATATAGTTGATTCGTGTTCAACAATTTTTATTTAAAATATCACTGTCTCAAGACTATTTTGTTAAATATGATTCAAAGGGCAGAGGATTTATGTAAAAATTTAAAATTCATAATTCATAGGAGTATTTATTGACTCAAGTTACATAAAATAAAATTATTTCATTCATTTAGATCATTTTGTTCGCAGATGCATGCCCCAAATTAGCTGATGGGTGCTGGATAGAGTGATTATCCTATATTAAATTATATTATCATATATTCAACATCAGTCTATCCTATATTAAGCCATGTTTGCTTTATATTAAACTGTTTTACTGGATTATTAATACAGATATTTTAAAAGATCATACAGAACTTTTCCCCTATTTACTTTTTTACAAAATATAATATTACATTTTTTTTTACTTCATACAGGGACGTGCTGAAAATTACACTTTTATATATTTAATTTGAAATAAATTGTTATTGCAATAATAAATCATTGGTATCATTAAAAACATAATTTTTTTAGCTTTAATTTGATTCAAAAATCAATTCTGTGCTGTAATATTTTCAGATGTTATAGCGGGAAAAAGTGAAGTTTCGCTTTATTTTTAATTAATTAAAATTTTAACTAAAAATTCAATACAATTGCTCCAATTTGCACATTTCCGGCTTGCAAGGTATACACATGCCAAATTTGGTAGCTGCAGATCGAACGATTTGGCCTGTAGGGCGCCAGCACGCGCGCGCACAAACGCATATTGAGCTTTATTATAAGCCGATCTTAATGCTCATTAAAATGTTCAGTTAAATATATTATGTTACTTATCTTTAATAGATTCTTCATCAAAATATTTTTAAGCTTCAAATTTTGTTAGTATTTTAATTCACTCATACTTTTAAAAAGCCTTAAGCCATAATGTACTATGTATCTCTCTAATTTTCTCTAAGCTTCCGTAAAATTTTCAACTTTAAAATAAAGTGGAAATGATTAAACTGCAATCAATATAAAAAACATATTTTGCAGAAACAACGTATTTTATTTAAATAAATATAGAAAACAGAATAGATCAGCATTTAAGTCTTATGTGCACTACAGAATAATTTTCATAATTTATGTAGTAGCTTAAAAAATATTCTACAAAAATTTACCAGATTTATCACAAAATTCAGTTTTTAATTTTACTTTCAAAAGGATTTAAATTACCTTAATAACTATATTTTATTTTGTTTTGATCTATAAATATATTTCAAAAAATTACGATATCTAAATTTTATACAGTTCTTTGATTCTATGGAATCATATTCTACGAAATATTCTTGAGATTAACTTTCAAATACGTAAATGAATGTTGCTACCTTCTGCTATCGAATATGATTAATTTATGAAGTTTTGAATAGATTAAACATTTCCATAATCTTCTTTCAAGTTCAACATTTTTATAATCTTAGGCCAATCAGTTCTTAGAAATCCTGGGGTATCAGATTTGAGATATCACCCGTTTTTATTGAATAGTGATATTCAAATATTCATAAATCAGCCAGTTTTATAAATTGATTTAGTTGATTGGAATGTGACTCTTTTTATGATATTAGCATGTCAAGAATATTTTGTTAAATATGATTCACAGAGCAGATCATCTATATAAAAGTTAAACATTTGTCATTTATTAGAGAATTTTTAGATTCTAATTTCATATAATATGATTATTTATTTCATTTAGACAATTTTAATACATGTATTTCTATTATTAAAGGTTTACAAATTAGCCGTTTAGGTCCTAAATGGAAAGGATATATATTAAACCATTTTTACCTTAAATAAAGCTATTTTATTAAATTAATAATATCGATATTGTAAAAGATCAGAGACAATTTTTCTTTGCATTTACTTTTTATAAAATATCCTACTTCATATTTATTTCATTTCATACAGATATGCGCTAAAAATCATATCTTTATATGTTTAATTTGTAATAATAGTTGATTTATTTTTTAATTTGAGCTTTTGTCAATATGATGGCAACAAGTTGATAAAAGCTAACTTTCCCCCATTTAAAACATCACGTGTTCATGCAAGTTCAAATTTATTTTTATTTTGCACGATATAAGTTGTTAAAAAATATGATTAAATTATTTTTTTTTAATTCATTAAAAATAGAAATTTAATTTTTTGGTTAAAACATTAGAATCATTAAAGAGATAATTTTTGGTTCTTTAATATGATACAAAAATCAATTTTGTACTGTAATATTTTCAG
Organism: Argiope bruennichi; assembly: GCF_947563725.1. Classification (NCBI taxonomy): domain Eukaryota; kingdom Metazoa; phylum Arthropoda; class Arachnida; order Araneae; family Araneidae; genus Argiope; species Argiope bruennichi. The sequence goes on along the minus strand of NC_079152.1, from coordinate 113,994,731 downwards.
AAGTTTTGCGGGAAAACGTCGAATTTTTACTTAGTATTTAATTAATTAAAATTTTAATTAAAAATTCAAAAAAATTGCTCCGTGGTGCATATTTTCGGCCTCCTAGGTATTCACGTGCTTAATTCGGTAGCTGTAGGTGGAACTGTACGGTCTGGTCTGTACAGCGTCAAAACACACACACATTGAGCTTTATTATAAGTACAGATATAATTAATGAAACAACCTAAAGAATACAGAATTTAAAATAATGCAGTTAGTACAAATTGTTTGTACTTCTATAAAGGGTTGTGTATGAATACATAATTGCAAAAAGAATATTCTGTAAATTAAAAAGCTGCTTATTGCCTCGCATTTAAAAATAACCTCAAGGAAATAATTTGCTCTTTCATATATGCGTAATAATAATATTCATTACGTATAAATTCGTAAAATAATTTAAAATTTCCATATTATAAAACAAATTGTATATTATTATTACTAAACGAACGATATAATTCTTATGTATGTAATTTAAATTAAATTAAATGGTTTTATTTTATAAATCTGATCGTTTATTAGACTTTTCTTTTAAAAATCAGAAAAAAAATATTGTATTTTGGTAAATGTTATTATATTTAAATATTTATTTTAAAACTTTAATTCTGCAAGTTGAAAAGTATTACGAAATAAGATATGCATGCGTCTGGAAAGGCTTTAATGAAAATAAATTTTTTTTAGCAATAAAATGTTTGGAAATTAAAACTTTTTGTACTTCTGCTAAGAAATTAACTTTGTATATAAATATATGGCTACTTTTATTTGTTTCGAAATCGCTAACTGAGTTTGAAGAATTATTTTTTAACCACGAACACTGTTTAGTTTAAGATTATTTGACGAATCTGTATAAATGTATGAAATAAATTTAATATTCTTCACAGACAATCAAGAAAAGAAGATTTCACTTCCTTTAAAAACTTTGGTAAGTGAGCATAAAAATCATAAACACGCTTAATTTTTTTAAAAGAATTGAATAAAGACTCATAAATGAATTATGAAAATTTAAAACATTATTATTAGTTTATTTTTTGAGATAGGCCAAAAAAAAAAAAAATTCTGGGATTATTCAAAGATTTTATAAAGGTAATTTTGAATTTTCAGTATACTTATACATACAACTTCCTATTTATTGTATTATTATTTTTCATTTTTTTTGGAAAATTTTACTCATAATCAACATTTAGGCTGACGAATGATTTAATTATTAAATATATATTGAAACTACACACATTCAAATGCTTGAAGAAAATAATGCATTATTATATATATAGAATCGAACAACGAAGAGTTATTGTTTAAGATAAATCATATTTTAAATTCAGTATGTTTTCTACAAGAATAATCTAATGGATGTTCTTGCCCAATTAGTTTATCAATAGATAAGGACCGTATACTGGGTCATACGTTGATGCTGAAATGTTGCTGTGAATTCTTTTACATTGTTGCTCAGTTCTCATTTGAGAGCCCCAAAGATATCAGTTATGCACACTCCTGGTGCCGGCGTTTCATATTGTAAATTCTTTATGAAACAAATCCTATCAGATCATCCATTTTCATTATAGACAGAAATTCAACTGTCAGAAACATTCCCCTATATATCATACCTTTCGTTTGTGAATCCGTGTCTATTTGATATATTTGCTTGATTTCATGTTTCTGACTTCTCTGCATCTTATTGAATAGAACAATAACGTTGCTGATAGTGGGGTTACATGATTAATATATTGGTTGTACTGAACTGTAAGTACACAAGAATAACATTTAAAATTATATATATATCACAGATTATTTCTCTTTTTCTTTAATTTTTCTTCTTTTTGCCCATACATTTTAAAATGTTAAGGATAAGGATAATAAAACAATATTCTAAAGATTAATAGTGTTTCCATATTTATTAAATAAATATATTGCAATATCACTTTATTAACAAGAACAACAGTGCCCGGAAGATAAGAATATTCTCTTATCCAATTGCCGATAACCCGACAAAATTGCATATTAAAATTTATTTTAGGTGAGAAATGAATATTATGTTTACAATAAATTAAGAAAGCATCTATAATTCATGCAACTGTAAATGATGTAATTGAAAGAAAATCACTAAAAAATGCTGATTTATATTTTTGCCTTATAAGTAAGTACATGATACAAGTATTTTTTTTTTATAAAATGCACCGGATATTTTGTGTGGATCTATGACTTTTGCATTTCTTTAAAAATTTTGGAATCAATCTTCATTCCAAAATCAAACTTGTATTTACTTCATAAAGCAGCTTTCAATGTCAGCTGATATAAGGTGATTCATATCTTTAATCTCATCGTTTCTGAATTAATTACGCATTTATTTCTTTGACATACTGTTTCTATAAATGAAACTGTTTCTGTAAATTTTGCATTTCCAATTTTATCGTCTTTTGATTTCCATCTTATCCATTTTTTGAGATTTCTATAGATTTATTTTTGGTTATTTAAATGCTTAAAATTCCTTTAAGCTACCACTTAAGAGTGGAAATGTAGCCTTGGACAAAGTAAATAGAAAACATTAACTCTATTAATACATAAAAGCCTCAAACGCTAGTATGGCAGAAACCCGAGACGCTTGAATTTCACTGGACAATCCATCCTTGTTTCGTTAAGTGTTATTGAATGAATAACCGCCGGTCTTGCTTTGTTCTAGTTAGATTTGGTTCGTCTAATTGAATTTAGGAGGGGGTGGGAAGGTATGGTTATTGAGAACGAATGCTCTGACAAACATTTTCTTGTTTATCAGGGTATTAAGAATGCTGGCTGTCATTGCAGTTTCAAAATGAGTTTTTTTTATTTATTTATTTAGTTAGAATGAGAAAACACGGATATTCTAGTTTTTATAAGGTTCTTGAATTCGAACGTTAATAGGAATGAGATGATTACGATGGCACTGTTTTCTAAAATTGTTTTCTGCAAATCCACATTCATCAAACTTTTATTGTATATTGAGTGAACCTCAACTATCATTATATTCAACAATTTTGATGGAAACCTGTAATTTCTGTCTCTAATCTGATATTCATTTATATTTTTTGTCAAAATATCTTCGTGGAAAATATAATTAATATGAAAACAAATTCAAGTGTTTTATTAAATTAGTTTCCTTCAGAAAAGAAACTTATTTACTATTACAAAAATCTGTTGCGGATTTCACATTTTCATTATCATTTTCTTGTATATCAGGGTATTAAGAATGCTGGCTGTCATTGCAGTTTCAAAATGAGTTTATTTTATTTTATTTTTATTTATTTATTTAGTTAGAATGAGAAAACACGGATATTCTAGTTTTTATAAGGTTCTTGAATTCGAACGTTAATAGGAATGAGATGATTACGATGACACTGTTTTCTAAAATTGTTTTCTGCAAATCCACATTCATCAAACTTTTATTGTATATCGAGTGAACCTCAACTAGCATTATATTCAACAATTTCGATGGAAACCTGTAATTTCTGTCTCTAATCTGATATTCATTTATATTTTTTGTCAAAATATCTTCGTGGATAATATAATTAATATGAAAACAAATTCAAGTGTTTTATTAAATTAGTTTCCTTCAGAAAAGAAACTTATTTACTATTACAAAAATCTGTTGCGGATTTCACATTTTCATTATCATTTTCTTGTATATCAGGGTATTAAGAATGCTGGCTGTCATTGCAGTTTCAAAATGAGTTTATTTTATTTTATTTTTATTTATTTATTTAGTTAGAATGAGAAAACACGGATATTCTAGTTTTTATAAGGTCCTTGAATTCGAACGTTAATAGGAATGAGATGATTACGATGGCACTGTTTTCTAAAATTGTTTTCTGCAAATCCACATTCATCAAACTTTTATTGTATATTGAGTGAACCTCAACTATCATTATATTCAACAATTTTGATGGAAACCTGTAATTTCTGTCTCTAATCTGATATTCATTTATATTTTTGGTCAAAATATCTTCGTGGAAAATATAATTAATATGAAAACAAATTCAAGTGTTTTATTAAATTAGTTTCCTTCAGAAAAGAAACTTATTTACTATTACAAAAATCTGTTGCGGATTTCACATTTTCAGTGTAGTTTACCATGTCTTTTGCTTTTCCATATTGCTGTCAGAATTCTGCTCTTAAAATTTAAAATACTTACAGATTATCTTTCCATTTCCCGAAAATTCTTACGATGAAACAAAGGAAACGCAATATGTTGCCCGAAAGGAAACTGAGTCATCGTTCTAACTCTCTGGAATTATCTCCTTCCTTTCCTTTAACGAATGAAGTGTAAGAATGATCAAACGATTTTCTGAGGCTCCAACAAAACTTTTTCAGTAATTGAAGTTTTGGGCGTTATTTCGGAACCGTCTTAAAATAACGTCCTTTCTAAATCTCCGAAAGAATTTTAATACATGCGAAGATTGCTTTGATGTCATTTCTGGTCCATGAATGAAAGAAGAAAACACTCAGAGGAAGATATTTTACTTCCATTGTTAATTTTCCTGCATTGATAATAATTTCGCTTTCAATTCATGTGTTTCTTAAAGTTTTGGTAAAATAAATAAGTTTTATTTAAAATTATTAAGACAACTCATTGGATGAAAAAATATTAGTATTGCTTAAAATTCCTCTCTATTTAAAGTATTTTTAGTAACTATATTAGAGCATAAAAAGGAGAAAAGGCAACTATAATCTTTGTTTATAATAATAATTATAGTTTGATTTTGAGATTGTGAATTTTTATAATCAATTGTTGGAATTGTGAGAAAACACGCTGAGTGAAATTATTGAAAATTTTGAGTGGGATTCTATTTTTTTCCCTTTATTTTAAATGAAAAAAGAAAGATTGAAAAAACGAAATTAATATTAATTCAACAAGGGAAAATTATGCATTCATATTTGTATGCGGTATCATGAAATTATTAATTTTATTATTATATTATTAATAAATTATATATTGTAATTAGCAATAATATTTGTCATGATTTTATTATAGCATCAATCAATTATTATTTCTTACATAATTAAGACATGTATCAAATATCCCCTATATCAAATGAATCGATTGCTTTTTCCGCGCTTAATGTTCTTTAAATAGAAGCAATTTATTTCTTCATATATTTTGTAGCGTTGTAAATTATACCCTAAATTGAAGGAAATACTTATATTAAAATACGTATTACCCAATTTTTGTTTACAGTAAAAAATCTAATAGTTAATCAAAGATATATATGCGCAACGGTTAATAATTTTTCAGGGTTTTCATTGCGAAAATGAGACAAATATAATATATATAACAATTGAAATGCTGCTATTAGTTTCAAAAAATCATATTTCTGAACATTACAAAATTCTATGAAGATTCAAATAATATTGAATTATAAATAAATATCGAGTTTTTCTATTATAGCTATTAATAATTTATAAATGCTAACATATAAATAAAAGGTTAAATACGATTATATACAGTATACAGAATATTATTGTTATACTAAAAGAACGATACATTTTCTCTTCATGAAAATTTGGAAATTTAAGGCACTCCAAATCGAATTTTAATGAAGCTTTCTATATGAATGAATTTTAACACAAAAATGTGACAATTTTAATAATTTTCAGCTCTATCTTCTTTTTAATTATTTTTTTAAACGCATAATTAAAATTAGTTAATTAATTATTAATTCTATGTCACTGAGAAGGAAGAAACTTTAATCGCGGTAATGAGTTATAATCACTCTTATATTTCATCCAATATTACTTCAGGTTCATGCATTCTTTGAAGAAGATTTGAAAAGTTAAAATAATCTTGTTTGATTTGCGTTTCATCTTAATTTTTTCCTAACAATTTTAATTCCTATAAGAAGGATTAAGTGACAAGTCAAGCAAATGTCAAGTATAATTGCTTACTCGAGGCAATTTTATTCCTAAAGCATTTCATTAGAGTTAAGGATTTTGTTATGCTTAGGAATGATATTTAAGAAAATAATTACTGCAACATATTCAATTAAAATTCTACGAGAGAGAATGCAATTTAGTGATGGCAAATTTAAGTGAAACAGCTGGTAGTTGAGCCTAATTTTAAGAATTCGGCAAGTTTTAAGAAAAGTAAAGACATCTATCTCATTTTTAATAATACGCTTTACGTAATAAAGCAATTCATTAAAAATTTTCATGAGCTTAAGATACAAAATCTCAATGAAAATAAATATTATAAACAAAATGGCTGAATATGTGATAAAATTTAAGGCATCTTATTCAAAAATGTTTAGCAAAGAATAATGTAAACAAAATGTCATTTTTTAAAAATTGTATCCTTAAAGGATTAGATTCTGGTAAGAAGAAAATAGCTGGCGCGATTGACATTGAAATGTAAAGTGTTAATATTTAAAGCAAATAATTGATTTATGCGTGCATCGGCGATCACACACACGGGGAATCTTCGGTAGGCGGTGTTTGAACTCTCAGTCCAAGGTACGCGAAACCAACGCCCTACCAACCAGACTATCCCAGTCCAACATACCTAAAAATTACTGAAGTTAAACTGAAAAAATAGTATGCATATTGGAAAAACAAAAATCGGCAGAATTTTTATTTTAGAAACAAAGCAGTATATTAAAAATAAATTTAATTAAAAATTTAGTATATTCTAATGAAATATTTTTGCGTATCTCTAAAGATAATTTTGGAAAACTATTTTTTAAGAAAAATATTTATTGTGATATTTATATCAATTGCATTTTATTATTTTTGAATATTATTTGATTTAGTTAAGTATTTCATTGAGATGTAAAATAAGAATTGAATAATTTTATATTTTCAAAAATAATGATAATTTGAAATAGTAATAAATACGTTATAAATCATTAAGAATATTTTAAATTATTGTGTTCGTATATTCACAAATGTAAGATGTAAATGTCATCCAAAAATATTACTAAATGCATGATCGCATAATATTTTGACGCGTGGTTTTCCTTTATTTATGATTAATTGTAATGCTCTAATAATTACAATTACATTATTCTAATTTTATGAAATTTAGTACATTTCAGCACTTAAAATAAACAAGTAATACTAAATTAACAGAAATAACTCTCCTTAATATTAGAATATTATATAGTTCCTTAGCATAAGAAAAAAAACAGAAATTGTTTTATCACAATTATGTAAACTTAAATAATTATGATCTTAAAAATATTTATTAGGCTTTAAATTTAATTTTCTTCATCGATTTCTTATATTATACAATTGGCATTCTATGAGTCGGTGAATAAAAATTTCAGTTTTCCAAAGAAACTTCCTGCCCTGTCTATAAGGGGATATTATTAATAAAATACTTAAGCATTTTTTTTATTTTAGAAAGATTTTTAATTTTCTTTTTAAATCTTTTTCATAACTGATGATTTAATATGTTTATGCCACATTTATTTTTATCTGCTTTTGATTCCATACCTCGAGGAAATATTTTTCTTACATTACAACATGGAAAATAATACTTAATACATAGTCATTGATATTTGACTGCAATATGAATTGCTGTAAGACATACTGAAATTTGTGAATGCTCCCCTAAATACTTCATTTTAGAGACACTATAAAAAAAAATACAAAGTAAAAACTACTCAGAAAAATAAACTAAAATTTCCATTAAAATAATAAAAATTTGCTCTCCATTGATTCACACTTAAAAATTAACGTCACTTTAGAATTTGTAAACTCTATTTGTTGATAAATTATATCTTATGTTAAAGATTAATATTTTATGATAAGAATGTGTAGAATACCTTATCTTCTGCAATAAAAAATACTAACAAAATTATTTTTCAAGATATGAATTTTTTTTGTTTTAACATTAGAATGTCAAATTTTGTTTTCGTATAATTTCAAAACTAATAGACTTACACTAATGAAATCTGGCTTCCAAGAATAGTTTTAGATATGGTTTTGAAATTTCATGATAAAAATTAAGTTGCTATAAGAAAGTTTGAAATTTCTTCTCCTTTCAATGTACAGACGGCCACTCATTGAACTTTAATTCGAAAAACTCTTTAAGAGTAATTGGATTCCATTTGAATGGTACCTTTGTTTATAATTGCATGATAAATTATACCAGAATAAAGAATAGTGGCTTCTTTATTTGTGACTGATTCTTTCTTTTCATACTTTCATTACATTGCTTTATTTTATCCGATTTTTACTTCAAAAACATGCCATTTATAACTAAAAGAAACGACGTAAAAGAACGTCAATGCGAATTATTAGTACTGAAGTCTCCGTTAATTTTCAAAATCATGTGAAAAACTTGATACATATATAAATCAACAATAAATTACTTTCAATAAAAAGTGATAAAATTCAAGGTACTGATATTGTACTTTTCAGAACAATATTTACTTTTATTAAAATAAACATATAGTTTAATGATTTATAATTTTTTAGTACTTATGCTAATTATAGAAATCATTAAAATATAAAGATGATATTCATTTATGAACTTTTCAAAAATATATATATTGTTTTAGGAATTTTTCTGTATTTGAGAATTAAAGGAATCGTTTTGTTTTTGAAATCTGAATGATTTATATTTTTTTTAGTATTTATGCTTAGTTATAGAAAACATTAAAATATAAAAATGATATTCATTTATGAACTTTTCGAAAAAAATATATGTTGTTTTTAGAATTTGTTTGTATTTGAAAATTAAAAAAATCTTTGTGTTTTCTTTATAAACTAAAATATTAGAAATAATACAATTATTAAATGCCTGAGTATAAGAAATTCTTTATTTGATTATTTTTCAGGGTGGCCTGTTTAATGTACTTTTAAATTGATGAAGCATTAATATTTATATTTCTAAAATTAAAAAAAAGTATTTCTTTTTTATCATATTTATAAAGTCTGTTTCTAATGCCAAGCATGGTCTTATCAAATATTGTCACGTAGTTACTTTAGTGTGGAACTCAATGACACACACAAGAGGTAGAGCTAAACCAATTTATTAACTCAACTCTGAACTCAGAAAACAGTGAGTGACAGATCTTCTGTCTTTATACTAGCAGGGAAAGTTCCAGAATACTTTTCTGGAGACAGTAAGAAAAGTCCAGAACATATATCTAGTAAACTAAAGAAAGGTCCAGAATCTGCTGGAACATGAAATAAAGGAAAACATAAAATCAAGGAATTAATATATTTACACAAACTATGAATCAATCACATTGTCACTGGCGGGATTCGAACTTACGGTCTTTTGACAATGAGATAAGTGCTATGATCATTTAGCCATGGGGAGACGACTGCCTCTTTTCAATGCGGCAATATCCAAATGATGAATGACTGGGAATTTTATTTCGTACGTTTTTAATTTTTAAATTTGAAAAAGATATATAAATAATTTTTGAATTAGGTGAATAAGAATGATTCTGCTGTTCTGAAATTAATAAAATGACACTTTCTTGTGATAAAAATTAAAGATTGATCGATTTTTTTTAATGAATCTAAAACATCTATATCACTCTTGAAAAACAAATATATTTCTTAAAAAAAAACTCTAGATGCAATCCAGTTATCAAATCAAAGGCACTCTGCATAGAGCATAACAAATCGTAATCTGAAAGAGCAAAACATGGAAAATACGTTGACTGTAGTAGCACATTTCTGCAAACAGTTTATAAAATGTTTTTCACTCATATTCAACATACGGCCTCATTGGAACCTTTCAGCATTGAAATCAAACATGCCATTATTTTCCGTGTAATAGTTTCTCATTCATGCTTTGTGCAGTTATTATCTCCCGCTTATATCGGTCATTATTTGTGGTTTCCTCAAATAATGCTTTCAAATCTTCACCTGATATTTTTTTGTGGTTGTCATTCTCTTTGCAATGCGCATTGAAATCAACATTTTTAAATCTCTGAAATTACTCTTTCAAAATTGTTTTCCATGGAGCAGACTCAATATAATTGTCAAACAGCAACCAATGCTTTTTTGTGGCAATTTTGAAATGAAATAATATAACTTCTCACAAATGCTGCTGATTTGGCAAAAAAGCTTTAGAATTAAACAAAAGTCAGGTACTAATTTTTAAAGATAATTTACAAGCCTTTCAAATACAACTTTGCAGATTTATTTGCAGGCCATCAGTACTACTAATGGCTTCTATCCAAAATGAGTGGAACCATATTTATGCATCCAATACTTTGAGTGACGGACAGGAAATGTTTCATTGAAAGGTTTTGTAGCTATGATATTGAAAATTTCATAAAAATCATCGACTGCTCCAGAGAAGTTTTTAATTTATACAATCAGCCAATAAATAACCTTTTGAAATTTAATCCTATGCATGAATTTGAGAAGAATGCCAGATACAATTCTAGATATCCATATGCACGCTTCTGAATTTTGAGCATTCTATTACTTATTATCAATTGAATAATAATAGGACTTATTATATTTATAAAACTTTTGTAGAGCTTCAAATTTTTCATTTATAATTCCACATTATGCTGTATAAACACTGTATACTTTTCTATACAAAATCATTTCTTTAAAGTACATTAATTGATTTTTTTCCTATTTTAAATGAATTTCATTAGGAAATTTTAAGATTTTTTTTAAAAATTTTTTATGTATGCAGCTCATAGCATTTTTGTTGTTGTTTTTGTTTTCTTTCTACACTGTCAATTTCATTTCAACTTGTATGGAACATTTATTTCTTCTTCCATCTGATTTTTCAGATTGTGATAAACTTTGAAAGCCTATTTTTCTCAAGATTATGAAGTTCTAAATGAGTTTCTTTTTATGCCTTTAATTCTCTTAAAAAAACCTTTGAATCTACATTGACCAATTTGGAAACAGGGTGCAAGGAAAAATACATGTTCTATCAAATTCATCAAAAAAATTTATTGATTTGAAATTATTTTCAAATGAATGATTTTTATATTTTTATCACATTTAAGGAATGATCATTCGAAATTTAATTGAAATACAGATTGCATAAAAAATAAATAAGTGTCTTCCAAAAACTTTAATTTCATTTTAATTCAACAAGCCTTGGAGTAGTAAAAAGGTTCTTAATAAATTTATAAAAAAGTTAAAGATACTAAATACATTAAAAATATTGTTAAATTTATATGCATATATCATTATTGTTGATTTTTTTCGATATTTTTTAATTGATTATTTTATATTGCACCGTTACTTTCATTACTGGTGGTGTAATTTTTATCATCCTAAATTTTGGAAACTTGAGGCTGCAAGAACAGTTTGCTTAGCTTCCATTAGATGGTAGTAATATCTTCTAGCATTTCTTCTACATCTCCGTATTTATATAAAAAAAATATTTCATTACGATTTAAATCTAATCTCAGTTTTCATTATTTTAGATACTAATAAATATATTTCATTATATTTCGTCTTTCTTTAAATACCACCAAACACAACTCTTTTATTCAAGCGACAACAAATATAAACTTTTTAATTCAATTAATAATGGGGACATAAAATGCTCTTATTTTTTACTACCAATAATAGTTTTTATTTGAATAGCAATTTGTCTGTTAACTGAAGAATTAATTAGCATATACGCATATAACTGAAACGCACTACTTACTAGAAATTTAGGTATTACTTAATTTTATTCTCTCTACGATACCTAAAAATATATATTTGAATCTAAACTATTACAAAGTATAAAGTATACCCATATAATAATATGGATTATTTTAAAACTTTTTTAATAAGAAATTTTTGTTTGTGTAGGATTACAAAATTATTGTTTTTGTAATCAAAGAATTAATTAAAGAATCAATAGTTTTCACAAGTGAATATTATCTAAAGTTCCAAATCAATATTCTGAAACCCCTTGGAAGTTATGATTAAATAAAAATCTTTTTTATATAAAAAATAGAGTTACTAGAATAAGGACTCAATATTTTCAAGTCAAAATTTCTTTTTTATATATTATGTTTATTGAAATAACATTTCAAAAGTTTTCATTATCTTAAATTTTCGAAATTGGAATCGAATGAAAGCAACTTAGAAAATCATTATAATGAGCGAAATGCACATCCTATTTAAGATGGACAAAATATTATCTATGTATATACACATTTTACGTGTACACATTTGTGCTAATTCCACTTCGTAGATTTTCAATTGAATATATAAAATTGTTCCAAGAATGCATAATTTACTTTTTAAAGGTTCAAACAACATAATAAATTTACTGATAATTTTGCAATTTCTTATTTTTTCTGCCCTTAAGAGACTTAGAGGATAAAAATGAAACTGAATTGAGCAAATAAAAAAACATAAATTAAACAGAAAGGGTCTCCGATGGAAATAAATAAAATGAAGAATGTTTCTAATTCAGAGAAATAAATCAATAATTTATAAAATATATTGAAATTAACTGCCTACTCTTATTCCATTAGACACATTAAAAATTGGACAATACTTCCGAGAATTATCGATCTAAACAAGCAAAATGAAGAAGTACAACTAAAGATTTTTACAAAATGCAAATATCTATGATTTGTTCCGAGAGAAATCAATATTCTCCAGAGACTTTATTGGAAATCTATTTCAGTAATCCCCAATAAAGAAGGATGCAATGAAATTTCTAACTAAATTTTTCTAATTTACGTTTAACTAAATAATAAACTTATTGATCATGAATATCCCAATGCATACGTTTAAGATATCGTATTTCTTATTAAGATAGAATGTTTAGCTGGATGCAGAATGCGTACAACTACAGATATGTTTGATCGGATGCTTTTGTTATTATTTTATCAAGATTATCTGTAGTTCCTTGATCCTTAAAGGACCAGCGGACTTTGAAATAAGCAGAAATAGAAGAAAACGTGCAATTTTATTTTTATCATTTCATAACCAAAATATATGTTTATTCGTTTATTTGAAGAAATTAAATGAAATTGATAATAAAGATTTCAGTCAAACATTAAAAGAAAATGTGGTTTTCCAATAAAATTAGCATTTAATTAGAATTACAAAATCAGAGGTAATTTTGTTCCAAATAAATTTGCATTGGGTAATAAAAAAAAATTAAAAATTACTTCATCGGGAATATTTAAATTTTTTTTAAAATTATATATTTTTTAAATTTATTTAAAATAATATATTTTGTTTTAAAATGTTTTTAAGAAATTTAACGTACTTATATATATATATATATATATATATATATATATAAATGGATAGACAAAGCTGTAAAAGTTATAACGAAATATGAATTACACAATTATAGGTTTGCCTTATTTTATACGCATCTAAAGGATCAACATTGATTTCATAACGCATATTAAGGCTGTGACCAATTTTTCGCAATATCTTCTGTCATAACTCTTTCCCAAATTATCATGAATTTTAATATTTTGATAATAATTGCCGAAATATCTAAACTGTCATTCGCCTATGTAGCAGTTTTCATATCTTTCCCGTTGTTTTTATGGGAATTTTACATAGAAAAAGTATTGTAGTAAAAAATTGAGTATTTGTCCCAATCATAGCATTGTCAAATGTCGGCTTTTTATGAGGGAATGACTTTAGGAGCGTACGTGAACGTTTCGGATAGAACTAATCGGCTAGTTTGAATAAATATATAGAGATTTTGGACACAACTCGTATACAAAATTATAAATGCATATTACTCTAAGTGTATATGGAGTTCTGTATTTGAAGTAAAACTCATTTATTTATATTATTTTGGGATAACAAGAAGAAAAAATCTTTTTATTATTATTTGCAACTGCAACAAACTTTTAAAGTTTTTTTTTTTTTTTAATTTTATTGAAGTGATTTGAGGGAATATAAAATAAGAAATTCTGTCAAAAATAAGTAATCTATGATACATGTATTCAGCCTTTATACTTTTCTGCATGCTGTACCAAATACTTATTTTAAAGAAATTATTGAAAATCTTCACTTGTGAGAAAAATCAAGGTCAAGAAAACCTAATTCGTTTGGTAAGATAAAATTGCTTGCTATATAATTTTCTTCAGACATATTTGGATCAATACAAAGTAAAATCCATTTCGGTATTCGATTTTTATGTTTTTTAATACTTCCTTTTCTATATTTTTGTATATACTCAAATATATTTGCTTCATAATAATACGTTTTCCTTAATTTTATCTAAAAAAATATTTTTCAATAATTTTTTGAAAATTATTTTTATACTTCCAATGGTACACCAATGCCATTAAGTGTTCGAAGATTAACAGAATAAATCTGTTTTAGTTTCATCCAACTTTCTTTTGAATTGCTTCTAGAAACTTTAAGAAGGTATAAATTTTCTTTGGAAAAGTTTTTAATAAGAATTTTTTGTTTCTTCGTACTTGAAGATTTTTTTCTTACTGTTAAGAAAATTAAATTCTTCTTGATAAGACTTTTTTTTTCTTTCTGTTAAGAAAGTTAAATTTGTTCCTATTGATGATCGAACTTTTATCTTGAAGCTTTATCTTAGCTTTATGGCGTTTTCTATTTTTCCTTCCTCAACAGATGTTTCTAATATTTCAAAATAATTTTCATAAAACTTTAATTAAATTGGTGGTTTTTATTCAAGAAAGATTTTTATTTAATATGAACTGAAAGATATCTATAATTTTTTTCTCTGCTGTTGCCAAAAAAACAAGTTGAAACTTTGTCTAAGATTATTTATATTATTGTTATATTTATAATTGCTATATTATAATTGTCTAAGATTATTATAATTTGAAATAATGAATCGATAAAAATATTCTGTCTGCTAAATATAATTCTAAACCGCTATTACGGGAATCATCAATTTATCCATTAACAATAGATTCTAATGATTAATGGAAACAAGAATACAGTTTTACTTTTTTAAATGTGACAAAAATGCATCAGAGTAACAGATTAATTTATTAAAGTGGTTCCAATCCTATTTTTTATTTATATATATTTACCCATGTACATGAATTCTTCCTTTATATTTGTTATACTATAAAATATATTTATTTATATCGAATATATTTTATTTTTATATTGATATATATACCAATAATGTCGCATTGAAAATAGGCAGCCGACTCTCCATGGCCGAATGGTCATGGCACTGATCTCATAGTCAAGAGATTGTGGGTTTGAATCTTGCTAGAGACAATGAGATTCGCAGTTTGAGTAAATATTTAGTTCCTTGATTTTATGTTTCTCTTTATTTCATGTTCCAGAAGATTCTGGTCATTTCTTTAGTTTACCAGACAAGTGTTCTGGACTTTTCTTACTGTCTCCAATAAAGTATTCTGGAACTTTCCCTGCTAGTATAAAAGCAGAAGATTTGTCAGTCACTATGTTCTCAGTTCAGAGTTGAGTTAATAAATTGGTTTAGCTCTACTTCTTGTGTGTGTCATTGCGTTTCACACTAAAGTATCTACGTTTTTCATTTCTACAATTTCAGAATATATTTATCCATTCTTGAAAAATGAGGAGTGTGACATCTTCTGATTGTCAAAGTCACCTAGGAGCACCTAAGCGTCACTGAAAGCGAAAGTATGACACTGCTCAAATGTATTATAATATTTTATTATATGGAAATATATCAAGGAAAATGTTGGAGGAGAATCAATCAAACTCAAATTTATTAAAGAAGGGTGCTTATCTAGATGACTTATAGAAGAAATTTTGTTAGGAGAATAATTAACTTAAATGTAAGACGCTAAATTGTTTCTCTGGTGAACCTTTCAGTGGAAAATTCGCTTTGTGGAAATTTAAGAAATCTTAAAGAAAACAGGCCATGCATTTGTTGCTAAGGTAACATTATTCTACCAATTATTGAGAAATTCTTGTCAAAGGCATAACTTGAGAATAGAAATCGTAAACTTCAGTCTTCCCACATCTTCTTTAATTGTTACAGTGTTTGACTTGCAAGGATATTGACAGGCATAATTTTTTGTTTCAAATTTATGATAATTTGTAATCTGTGTGAATTTTCCTACCCTTAATAGACATTTTTATGCTAAATATGATAGTAAAAAATTATTAGACAATTGAAGTTTCATTCTGTTAAATGCAATTAATTACAAAGAATTGCTTTCTGAACGTTGAATTAATTTAATTTCATTGAAATAATTGACAAAAGTTCACCAAAAATTAAAATTAAAGTTATAAAGATAAGTCTGAGCATTGCAATAAAATTCTTTTTATCAGCGATACACTTAAATGCATGAGCAGAGAGAAATTGAAATTGCAAGAGGAAGAAGTAAGTTGCTTGCAAAAATAATTAAATTTTCAAAGAAACTATTTTAAAATAAAGAATCAAAATTTAGACATAACAACAGTAATATAATTATTATAATTAAACAAATAAAGCACAAGTACTTTTTTTCTATATAAAACGATATTTTCTTTCTAATTTTTATGAATTTTTGGCTTTAAAAAAAACAAGCAATGCATTTATCCATTTCGTGGAAGAGAAAATTGTTGTTGTTGTTGTAGGGTAAAATTTGAGTAAAACGCTTTGAAACTTTTAAATTTCATGACGCTTTTATTGCATATAACCTAAAGAAAAAAAATTGCCCCCCCCAGCAAAAAAAAAAAAACGATTACTATAGTTTTCTTGGTAATTCGAATTCGTGCATTACCCCCATCTTTTAGAAGGGCATATTATATTCGTCGATTATATTGATTTTAATCATTTTAAATAAAAATTCATATAGTGAAGTGTTTTCTCACAGAAGAAGGATTTTAATACAGCATTTTTCTCAAAATAAAAAAATAAACCTTGCGCTCATTTTAAGTTATTCTGTGATTTGTACTTCAAATTTTAGACACATTATAAACAGAAAAACTTTTATATGAATTTTAGTTAAATTTTTGAATTTCATTTTTTTTAATAATTGCATTTAAAAAATATTTTCGTTTTCTATAAGTTTTATACAAATGATGTGAAACATCAAAACCGAATATTTTCAATTCACTTTTTTTAATAAAATTACTTAGAAATGTAAAAACAATTTAAATAAATATTCAAAACTGAATAAAAATATATTGCATATTTTGCATTGCCTTGTAGTTGCGTAAAAGCGATATACATATTAATCCATTTCCCAAGTTATACTTCTATTGTGTATTTTTATATGCATTTTATGATAAGATATTTTGAGGTTATATGTACTGTTATTTATTTGATGAATAAAATTATATCAGTTACATGTCCAGCATTATGTAATTACAAAGTAAAAACATTGCTTTGTTTCAAGTTAATTGATATTCAAAATAAATCCTAAAATATACACTTTCTTAACAGCATGCTCAAATTTTTTGGATATTTAGGGCTAAAGTAAGGTTTTAGTATAACATTTTTCTTTAAGGTGTATGTACACACTTGAAACTTCGAAAATAGTTCAAAATATCGAATATTTTTTTTATTGCTTAATAATGTTCTCTGATCCTTTAGTTTTCAAACGATACCAGAATGTTTTCAGTATTCGAAATATTTCTCGAGTTATAATTATTTTTCTTGAGGTGCTTTCATTAAAAACTCTAGTTACGGTGTTTTTAAAATTCATTTTATGAAGAATGATATTTTTCCCCTATGTTGCTTCATTCAAACAATCATAACTCAACAAAAAAATTAACCAAATACAGTTATTTATATATCAAAATAATCTGTATGAAATAGTGGATGTTTTGTGCCTCAATCAAAGTTATATTTATAGAAATAAATTTTTAATAGCTGTTTAAACGTTAAAATTATAGAAAAAAATCTCGCTTTTTCTATTCATCGATGCTGAAAAAATTGTTTAAAAAAACTATACACTTTTATAACTTGTTTGAGGCAGACAACATGACGACTAATATTAGGCATATTTTCCAAGTAGAATTGTGCGTCTGTACAAATTAGAATTTAAGATATCATGTTTCAAAAAATAGGTTAATTAGCTCATTAAATATTATTTAATTAATTAATAATTAGTGTTATATGGTTTTTTTCTCGCTGAAATGAGTTTAAACATATATTAATAACCGACTGTGAAAAAACTGGGTTTTTCAAATTAAAATTTAAAAAAAATCTTCAAGTATGTACGTACACCTTATATAGAATAATAATTTTTCTAATAAATTTATAATTGACTGTCATGAATTTCAGTCACACGAAATTTATCTCAAAAGAAATAACTTTGAAAAATTCAGAAATTGATTATACATGATTTAATTAAAACCAGCGAGAATAATACACTATTGATAAAATTTCATCATTAATTTTAATTATTATAAAATAACTGTATATAATATTTTATAATAGTATGTATATATATATATATATATACACAAAAGTAATAAAATCAAGTTAATAGGAAAATCAAATTAAACCAAATAAAAAAAGAATCCGGCCTGAAGACTTTTGCAAGTCACCTCAGACAGGGATTCAAAAAAAGGGATTTTTTTGATTCCTCGTGACCCGAAAATCCCCTGAAAATTTCACGGGATTTTCGTGTCACTAGGAATCATTATTAGACTATCTAGTCTGCATTCCGTCACAGAAAAAATCCCTTTTTTTGAATCCCTGCCTGAGGGTGACCCTTGAAAAAGTCTTCAGGCCGGATTCTTTTTTTATTTGGTTTAATTTGATTTTCCTATTAACTTGATTTTATTACTTTTGTCTCAATTCATTTGTGTTTTAGAAGTAGCTGCATTTGCGCTCTGTAAATACTATGAAGTTTTTCCAGTTCCTTTTTTGGTTTTAGTATGAATAAGAAATAATTTTTAGTTGTGATTCCGAAACTATTTCATTTCGTATTCAAAATATTTCTTACTTCAGATTCGTTACTTATATATATATATATATATATATATATATATATATATATATATATATATATATATATATATATATATATATATATATATATATATATATATATATATATATATATATCCTCTTCAGTCCCGAGGTACACATATGTGCACCTTCAACTTTTCTTATTTTTCTTATCCGGTAAAGTTAAATTTTGACGAAATAATGCATGCATTTCAACAGTTATGAATGTAGCTTCCATTTTGCATCAATAAATAGCGCTACAGTTCGATATTTTTTTCATTTCCATCGCTATTAATTAGAAACATAACAAAAATGGCGTTGAACTGAAAATACAGCAAATATAAGTGCATTTTTTAATATTTATTATTAAAATAAAAGCTTGTATATTTTTTTATAAAATACTAAGTGTCTGGTTAAAGTCATTACCAAATTATATCTTGTTGTCTATAATAGATTCGGTGAAAATACAAATTTAACTAAGGTACACATATGTGTACCTCGGGCGTTTTCGCACCCGTTTCCTGACTTCTTGCGATCCATTGCGCTGCTTATCTTTTGAGCGCTTGTTTTCAAATTGTCATTTTTGTCCTTGAATATATTGTATATCTTTTATATTATGAAGAATTCTTGTGTTCTGTAATGTAATACAATATAAATTTAAAAATATTTATTTTTTAACTTTAGTAAAAAATTTAATTTTATAGCTGTCTTGTAGTCAGTAATTGATATTTCAAACCGACATCATGTATAGAGTATACAGAATTTTATAAGATAATAATATTTTTTTTCCATGTCAAGTGGCTTTAACTCAAAAGGAGGTTATTGAACTTTTAGGAAAAAGTGATTTTAGGGGAAGCAATAGAATATCTCATGTATCAAAAATAATGAAACCTGGCAAATAGGATGAATGGGTCACAGACGATAGTCAAATGTGCCTTTTTATTACTCTGCATATTACCAGTATGCAATTGGTATGGGCTTCGATAGAACCTGGGACCTTGTGCTTCGCAGCCGAGTAACATGACCGCAATACAAAAGCAATTGCCCATGCAGCGTAGCTGATAACTGGCTTATAAGTTTTCAAAGGGTCATCAAATGATGGAAATGCAACTACAAGACCATTGGAGATTTCATTACCATCATCTGGTGAAAATACATCTAAAAGAGAAAGAAAAATTGTCCCTTCCCAATTAAAAAGAAATAA
Organism: Argiope bruennichi; assembly: GCF_947563725.1. Lineage (NCBI taxonomy): Eukaryota > Metazoa > Arthropoda > Arachnida > Araneae > Araneidae > Argiope > Argiope bruennichi. Next base: position 113,974,683 of record NC_079152.1, on the reverse strand, counting down.
GGCTAGATATGTCAAGCCATCTACAACATTACATGAACGATAAGTATGTATCAAAATGCAGATATCCAGGATGTAACTCTAGAAGTGTCAAGTGCTCAAAATGCAATATCTGCTTACTTAATATTTTTGAAAAAATGAAATTTGCTTCAAAATAAAGTTTAATAGATTATTAATATAATAAATTTTGTATTTTTTTTTCATTTATAAGGCCTTAGAATTAAGAAAAGTATAGCTATTAAGTAACCAGGAAAATTAAATATTTTTTTTTGTCGAGGATGCTTTGGCTTAATTAAGACCCGAGGTACACATATGTGTACCTTAAAATTATGGGACTTAAAATTGTTTGATCAGCAAATATTTTTTGCCACAAACTATTGAGATGTAATAAAGGTAAAAGATCTAGAATTCAAATTTTTAAACCAGTTTAAAAAAAGTCAGGACTAAAGAGGATATATATATATATATATATATATATATATATATATATATATATATATATATATATATATATATATATATATATATATATATATATATATAATTTTTTCCTATTGTCTCAATTCATCTGTGTTTTAGTAGTAGCTGCATTTGCGCTCTCTAAATACTATGGTGCTTTTTCTGTTCCTTTTTTGATTTTAATTTGAACACAACTAAGATATCTTCTAACGAAATTACTTCATATTTTTATATATGTCTATATGTTTAACTCAAAGGCAGCTGGTAGAACTTATTCTAAGGAGGAATATATTTTAAGATACATCTTCAAACAAAATTTACTGATAGATATTTCAAGTAAGCCGAAATAATTAATAAACTGGAAATATTAATGAGTTATGAATCTGTAATTAATATGAGTGAGGTATTTTTCAGGCAATTAATTTCATGGAAACTAAACAAAAATATGTGTTGTAAAAAAAAAATCCGGAATATGTAGGATAAAATTAAACGCATCAATTTACTTGTCAAAATAATTTATTGTATATCCTTAAAAGAATTTTCCTCAGATTGCTAGGAATTTTTGCTAATTTTTTCAATAATTAAAACAGGGAATTAAACAAAATATTCATTATTACTTTAATTTTTGTGCGTTTTTAATTGGTATTTTCGGTTTTGCTTCACCTTTAAAGTGCTGTTCACTTAACTGTTGAATAAATTCTATAACTTAAACATATATGCATTTTTTCTCACCAATAATAATCTAATTTAGAATGGAAAGGGTTCTTTAAATTACTTGTAGTAGGCCATGTTGTTGCTTTTAGAACAAATGCAAATTTCTTGGAATAACTCGCGAAGTAACGTGTCAAAGAACTAAATGACTCTTTAAGATTACTTATTTGGAGTTAAATCACTTAAGAACTCTTTCAGTACTATACATCTATCTTATTATGAAATCACTATCACCAAGCACCTATTCTCTGATTTTTCCCATACTCTGATCATTAATTGAAGAATATTCCACCAGATCACGAATCATTTACGACGGATATCCTGCCATCTTTAAATTATTTACCGACCTAATCATATTGTTATTTATTAAATAATCGTATATAAAAGCTCTTTGTGAAGTTTAAAATAATTTTGTATAAGAAATTACATGGTGGAAACAAAATTTAATGCCTGCTCTTTGTTCAATAACATTTGTCATTTCGGAAAATCAATATAAAGAATAGTATCCCATTAAAAAATTTAGTTTCAGGCAATAAATGAAATGAACTCTAGACTGTTACCAAATTTCTACAGAAATAATAAAAAATTTTGAAGACTAAATCTACAGTACATCTTAAGCAGTACAATACACAATAAATTTTAAATGAAGCATTCTAAGTCTTTATTTCCCACAGTAGTAATTTAATCTTTTTTATTTCTGTAAAATGCAAATTTAAAAAAAAATCTTGCCTTTAAAATAAGATCAGAATTTTTAAGCTCTTTTTCTTAACTCTAAGAGAGTATGAAAATATTTTTCATCTTTGTTATCAAAGTAAATTAAATCACGTCATATTAATTATTTTATAGAAAAACAACTGCAAATAAAAAAAATATTTTCAACCCTTTAAAACTGATTATTTCTAATTTCGCAACATTGATAACTTCATACTTGAATAATGTTTTTAGTTAACACGAGGGCGAACTTTAAATTATGTTAATTAAAAAAGGCAATTCTTTTTTTTAAAAACCTGTCTTTGTTTCATATGTTCGACAAAAAAATATTTTATCAAAAATGTCATTACTTTATATATGTTCGACAATATATAAAGTAATGACATTTTTGATAAAATATTTTTTTTTTAAATTCACTATCAACAAAAGATGATAATTTTCAAAATACACTTTTCATACTGTACATACTTTTTTTTAATGTTCATTATGAATGAAAATGTAGAGGAAACAGTTTAATCATTGTTTTTTGCCAATGATCATAGGTCTAAGGGAATCTCTTTCTATAGGACTTGAAGCTCATGTTTGTTTTATTAAAATCAGGTTTGAAAACCATTATTTGTTTTTATGTATTCTCCTAAATTTTTCTCTTATTATAAATTTAAACTTAGGTATGTTTTAGTTTCGCTTACACAAAGAAAATACATTTTTAATCTTTTCACTATCTTATATTTTTAAGAGTCAATATTTTTTGTGTCATATATTACCTAGACAAGAGATTGTCGAGAAAGAATTTTATTTCCATTGTTTACTCGTTTGCGCTGGCTTCCAGCGCATCTGAGAATGGCAACTATTCTTATGAGATATGCATGTAAAAGACAGTTGTCTTCTTTCTTGCACAAATTGTGTTTTTTTTTTCGATGAGTACCAGAAATGAGGCGTACTGAATAGATATAATAATTGTTTGCTTTTTGGTCTGTCCAAATAAAACAGAAATAAAAAAATCGGAATGAAGTATTACAAACTTCGAACATTTATTATTTTTATTTATATATCGAAAAATAATTTTATTGCAATGTAATTTGTGCAACTATTTAAATGTTCTCTTGTGTGAACTAGTTAAATAAATATATTGTTGTTTTATTCGGATTTACTATTGGAATGCTATATTTTGATTAATGTGATCCAAAAATTAAATATTAACTCCAGAAAAATATTGTTTGTATAAATATAAGTATTTTTTTTACAGAATAAATGCCATAAAATTAAAAAAGTAATGAATTAAATATCTAAACATAAAACTTATGAATCTAAAATTAAAAAATAAAATGAATTAGAAAAATAAAAAAAAGAAATAAAAATGCTTATAAATCTCTATTTGAACACAGATATGTTGTATAAATCTCCAATATTTGTTTTTAAATTCTTGCACAATAAATTTTATTAATGAAAAAAATCATTAATAAAATAAAATTCATTAAAAAATTCATTAATAATCATCTGATGACTGAATTTATAATTGAGTATTTATATTACTGAATGGTAAGTTAATAGTAGAAATTATTGATAAATCATCTTGTCTTTTACGCTTAATTTCATTCCCTCTTTAAAATTCGGCTCTTCATTCCTGATTTTTTAAGCCACTTGTGACAGATGTTAATGCCAAACGTTATCTACAGTGAGCAATGACCACAAATCTGACCTATTGATAAGTGAAAGATAGTTGTGTGGCCAGATGAATCACCTTTCACACTGTTATCCACAATAAGATTAGTTTAAAACCTACACAAGAGTTTGATCGTGATTTTCTCCTTCCAGCTTTGAGACATGAAGATGGATGTGTCGTGGTATGGAGAACCGTGGCATAGATTTCTATTAGCCCAATCATAATCCTGAAACAACAGATTACTGAGGAGAAGGATTGAAATGTTTTGTAAAAGGCCCTAAGCGAAACCTATAGCTGAAATTATAGAATTCACTCATGTAGAAAAAGGAATTTTTCATGATGATAATGCTGCTATTCATGCAACGAGACTTATTTAATCTTGGTTTGATGAACACGAGGCTGAAGTGAAGCATTTAACTTGGCATACACAATCTACCAACCTCAATAGAATTGAACTATTATTGTCTGTTGTAAAGCGTTCAATCTGGAAACAACATCACTCACTGTCATCTCACGTGGAACTTTCATAATATCTCCATGAAGAATGATGCGATGTTTTTCTAAACATTATTCAGCACTTGTATGATTCGATTCCCTGACGAATTCAATTTTTATTGTAGACCAAAGGCTGAAATTCGCTTCATTAATAAAGAGTTTTGTATCCATTTGTGCTATTGCCAATGTTTTGATATCCTCTTGTATTTTTAAAACACTAATATAAAGTCAATGCTTCAATTCCAAATTTAGATGATTTATTTGGTATTCATTGTCTCTTGGTCATAAAAGAAACTAATTGTTCGTTGACTGTAACATTTAATTATGTCAATTTATATAAAATAGCTTTGGCAACATTTCTATGCACTTTTTTGAATTAAACAAAATTATAAACTTTCTGTACAGTTTCTTTCTTGACGAATTGTTTCATTATAAAAGCTAATATTTTGCACGAATTTATATTTATCCTTTCTAATAGATTTAATAACATATTATCCAATCTTCTAATTATATTTAAAAGGAAACTACATCCAATGACATTCATTTAAACGATACATTAACATATTTTTTTTTTTAAAAAAGGTATAGAAAATTTATAAATAAAGGAAAAAATAATTCAGAAATATAGCATAATATCTCCACTAACAAAATCACGAAATATCTATTAAATAACTTGATACCGTTTTTCATAATCTTTTCTAAAATATTTTCTTGCCGAAGAAAATTGAATAGAGCAGCATGATTAATAATAACAAAAAAATTCATTGGAATTTTGAAAGCATTTTTTTCGAAGGTGATTACTTTTTGAAGTTAGGAACCGAGTGATAGAATTTCGACGATTGGATCATCAGTTTAAGGATTTATTTTATTTTCGCGAATTTAAGAAGCAAATTGCCATCAATAATCACGTATCACCTTCATTTATCAATTAGGCATCTGAAATCAGTGAGAAAAATTGTTCGGAAATTTATATAGAAATAAGCAGAACTAACTAAATGGTACTTATGAATGCGGAAGTTATTTTTTCGATTCTCCTTTTTCCAATAAAATTCCATTTAAAGAAAAAAATATATATATTTATGTTTTTATGAATCTTTAATAATTTCTCCACAATTAGAGTAATAGAAATTTACTGTTATTATTAATAGGTAATAAGTCAGTAAGCTTCACTTGCATTTCGGTAGAAGCCAGTAATACCAGACATGTATCTATATGTCTGTATATATAAGTTTGCATTCATGTGTCTTTGTCATGACTATGTCATGACTAATTTTCGCTTACTTTGTCAAAAAATTTTAATGGTTGAAAGACTATTTAAAATATTAGCATCTTTACAAACTTATCAGTTTTTTTTTCAAAGCGATAGAGCTGTAAAATCCAATGCATTGTTTTAATTTCTGACCAGCATAGATTACTTTTTTTTTTCATTTTTTAATAAATTTCTCTTAACGTGATTGTATTAAAATCACGGGATAAGTATAGATCTAATTATAGATTACTAGTACATATTTGTGAACTGCAAGTTGAAAACTAGAATGAAAAATTATAATGGATATATCAGATTAATCTTAAGTTTGATTAACTTATCAGATTGCGATCGGACACTTTTCTGTGCTTTGAAGAATCATCAACATTTTCAAAGATATTTTTTAAATATATTTTAAGGATATTTTGTATTTGATAATATTTATATGCAGGTTCTGTAATTATATTATATTCTTACTGTTAAAAAGTAAGAATATTATGAAGGCTGCATGTTAAATTTCCGAAAATTTTCTTTTCATAAATATTACATTCTAGGCTCAAAAGAAAGATCAATGAAATATATTATTCCCAGTAGTATTATACATAAAGTAATATATGTCACAATACGCATAATTCGCAAAAAATGAATCAATACTTAACTCACTCTGGCATAAGTATTCTGTTGTTCATAATATCCCACATCTTTACATGCCACTCATATTAGTATACATTTTCAAATACTTACATTGAAAGAATAAAAAGCAGATCCCGAATAACACATTTACTAAGAAAAATTTCCAGCTGTCACAAATGTTGGCATATTTAATTTATTTCTACTTCTCTTCTTCTAAATTTTTTCTATTTATTCTATCTCTTTATATAGACATTTTAGATGTATTTATATACGATATACAACAATAAATAAATTTTTGGCAGACCTGAATATGTTATACAACCATTTGTGATGCTCTATTTTAATAAAATGAAATCTTTTTTATGTATTTTCATGAACTAACTCAGTCTGGGTATTTTTATATGATGTATGTTTCTTTATCTATTATTAATTCACTAAATGATATACCGATTGATACCACTTATTTATTATTTGTTCTAAATAAAAAATTATTCCCCCCTTTAATTTATTCATAAATATTTGTCATAAACTATAAAATGGCAGGCGCTCTAAATATCTTTGGCAAAGTGTTTGGAAATTTTTTTTCGGAGAATATATATATATTCGGAGAATCCACAAAACATTAAACATTGAACAGAAACCTGCTTTAACAAATACTTCAATGATATTTAAAACTCTTCTTGTTGAGCAAATATTTTGATTTCGTATGGAATTGTGCGAATCTGCGCCTGTCTTATTTTACTTTGTAAATAATTCCTCTATCTGTTTCTAAATTTATCTATTACGTAAAATAATCATTCTTACGTATTTGGATTACAACTAAAATGTTTCATAAAAGTATTTATTATTATTTTAAAGTCAATATCAACATTACATGAGGAAAGTTTTTACTTTAGAGTCAGATATAAACAGAAGGGATTTAAATGTGATTCTCTTCTACAAAATTAAAAATCAGTGTAAATAAAGTACCAGTTTCGACGGTAGCAGAGGATATTATCTATACCTAATTTTTGATGAAATAATACAAAGTTATACAAAAAGATTCAATTTAAATTCAGCATCGATAAACTTAATAACATCTGGTAGAATGAAATTCTGCAAATACATACAAACGTGAAATCATATTCCATGATTTGTTCAATAATGCTTTATAAAAATATCTAGGTTACAAATAAATTCAAATTATTTGCATCAAATAAAAAGTTTGACATTTTTATTTAAATAAGTCTATAATGTTTATTTTGAACGTTATTGATTTCAGTTTTCGATTCTAATTAAGTAAGCATTATGTATTTACTTGGCATGCTGCTTAAACTATTGCATCTCAAAAATATTATTATTTATAGTAATTTGTTGATTTTAGATAATATTTATCATGAAAATTTTAAAAAATAGAAGGATATGGGGAAATCATATAATTCTTTTAAATTATCTACTGTTCATAGCAGGATAAATAAAAATTATATTTCCAATATTTGTAGTACAGCAATTTAAACATTTCTCTTATAACATTACCAAACTCAGTTTAACGCTGAAAGCAAGCGTTAGTGTATTCTACAAATATGCTTGCTTCTGTTTACTATAATTATAATACTTAGTTTGGGCCCGATAGAATCACTTCATATCATAATTTAGAATTGAAATAATAATTAAGTAAACGTCAAATATGAAAATATTTCCTTTCGGATAAAATAATATAAACCATATTAGACATTTAATAAATTTCAGAGACGCCTCCATTCTTTAAAATTAAATAATAAACTAAATGTACTATAAGATTATTTTTATTTAGCCTTCTACAGCAAAATACAATCCCAGATAAAATTATTTTCCAAAATATCTCATATTTAAGTAAAACATAGAACCTAAAAATATTCGTCTTTTTTTTTTTTTTTTTTTTTTTTTTTTTGCTCAGGCATTTAGGATTTTTTTTTTCACATACAAAGTATGCTGCAAGAAATAAAGCATATCTTCAAAATTACTTTAAAAGTTCGAAGTCATATTTTATGTCAAATTATTTCCATTTATTGCATTACCCATTCAGACTGTTTACTCCATTTCCGTCGTCTAAGCATAATGTTTCATTGACGTTTTGTTCAATAAGAATTCGTTTATATAAAAGAAAGAAATATTATTAGAAATTAGGTTATAATGCATTCCTAGAATAATAGTGCGTTTTGGCCTGAATGCGATTTGGAATATATATTTATCAATTTGTTCACTTTTAGAGGAATATATTATATCAATTATCTGTGTTCAAATAAATCTATGCCAATTAATAAATAAATAAAGTTTTGTGATGGATTTCTTCACATTCCATTTTCAATGTCTTTACGAGAATTCGTACTTTTTTAAACTCTTATGTTATTTTATTATTTATTTCATCAGATGAGCACATTTAGTAATACAAAATGCAAAATTTCTTATTTTTTCATGTATAAAAAATTAAGACTGCTATTAGATGGACGGGCAGACATTATTTTCTACTCCTTAATATATTCTTTCTCTTTATTTCAGAAGCATGGTTAATTTATTTGAACTGGCATCCGAAGAAATTGAGTTTTTATTTCTTTGTTCTATTTTGATTTGATACTTAAAACTTTTAAATCTTCAAAGAATAAATAAATGAATATAGTAAATAAAATAATTGAATATAGAAAATGAACATTTCTACGGAAACTTGCAGGATTATTTCGATGTTAGACATGTTTAATTGTGATTTAATAAAATTGTTTTGAGTATAGTGAAATAATTATTATAATGCCGCTTATGGAGTATAGATAAATATATTATCTGCAAAATGCATTAATACTTGTAACGACGAAAAAGGGACAAGTATTTACTAAACGAGTTTAACTAAGTAATTTTATTGAAATTAATTGCATGATTGTTTTAATTACAGGCATTAAAACAAGTTTCCTTAGTTCCTGTCATATTTATTATAAGCATTCTTTGAAAAAAAAATATTGTCTCAGAAATGACAAAATTTGGCAATAAATTCAAAACCCGTTTTAGTCATAAAGTTACATTGATAGTCTAAAAAAGTGTTGAATAAAAATATTGAGCAGGTGCTATTTTTAATAAGAAAAGAGAGTCATAACTGAATGACAGAACAAGAAATTCAATTGTTTTAATAAACATTTTTTTTAGAATCAGTATATCGATATTGTTATATATACCGGTGTCCAAAATATGACTGATGAATTTTAAAATCAGCTAAAAAACAAACAGAATGCGATAGAAATGTGCCGTTTGCGACTTTGCGTTGGGGAAATTATAGAGTTTCATCCAATCATATTAAAAATTTAGATAAAATAGATACAGATATATGGTGCTGCAGACAATCTTCAACAGTTGTAGTCAAAACGAAATGCTTGACATTACCATTCTATATTTCATTTTTGCCCAGACTGCGTCACGTTGTTGCTTCAAAAGGGGGTTGCATTAAAAACATCAATACTTTATTTTTTTTTGTAACTATCCCTGAAGCATTTTCTTTCAGACCGGTTTTTATTAATGTTTATTAAATTTACAATTTGGTGGTATAAAATTACGTTCTTTCTCAAGCATATGGTCTTAAACGATGCATTTCTATCGCATTGTGTCATTTTTTATTGATTTTCCAAATCCATGAATCATTTTTGGGACACTTAGTTTTTAATAGTGGTTTTGAAAACAAATAAAAACATATTTGAAAATATTTGCCTAAAAGATCCGAAACAGGAATTTATTATAAAAATTTATAAAGTCTTTTGCGTAATGTTTCAATTTAACCGAAATACTTTTACTTTTAACTCAACTTTCTCCTGACTAGTAATTCTTGCAGCTCATGAAAACTCTCTGAAAACCATATTAATATATATATATATATATATATATATATATATACAGGGTGGCTATGAAATAACTTTCTTTTTCGGCAGCGATAAACGAATGAACGAAATGAAATCACATTTCATATACAAATTGTGGAAGGCATGGGGAAATCTGCAGTGAAAATAATAACAGATTCAAAAGTTATATTGGCGTTCTTGGAGTGCAATTATTAATGAATTCATGACATTCACAGAAAATTGTTTTATTCATCCATATTCAGGTCCCCTGGAAGCCCTGCAACATTTTTAGTATTCTGACCTTTTTCTGTGTGCAACCTATTGCATACGGTGTATGGCGTTCTCCACTGCTGTGTGTAAACTGTCGGTTTCAATGTTCATAATAGCTCGTCTTATTTTCTTGTTTCCAGACATGAAGATTTGCTTAAGAGCAGCCACGACATTACATTGTCTAGTGTAGAAAGGTTTTACCAGTAAAGCATGCTGAAGTAAGGTTGGGTATTAAGTACACATCAACAGTCAGTCACGGACAACAGTCAAAAACACATCAGTAGCCAAGATTGAACTCCTAACTGGTCGTTTGCTCTTCTCTTTTTACAAGGAATGCATGGCGTTAGTGTCACGTGCGCATTAGTAATTTTGCATAGTCCATCTAGATATGTAAATTTCCTGTTTAAAAATGATTTTAAACTTTCTTATTCGGAGATTTTGACAATATATTTAATTTCCAACTAAAATCGAAGATGTGTTTTATAAGTGAACACAACTTACTGCCCTGTAAATCTTCGCTTTTATCCTTCTACAATTAACCACTGTATTTATTTATTAACTACAGCAACTCTTGGTTCTTTTTTTTTTAACCCAAGCGTGATGTTTTATGAGAGTAATTTTTTTAAACTTTTATATGATTATATGAATTATATATTATTTGAAAGTTTATTTGATTATATGAATTATATATTATATGAAAGTTTATTTGATTATATGAATTATATATTATATGAAAGTTTATTTGATTATATGAATTATATATTATATGAAAGTTTATTTGATTATATGAATTATATATTATATGAAAGTTTATTTGATTATATGAATTATATATTATATGAAAGTTTATATGATTATATGAATTATATGTTATATGAAAGTTTATATGATTATATGAATTATATATTATATGAAAGTTTATATGATTATATGGCATTGTTTATTCTGTAGTTTTTAAAAGTATACTGTAAAATATTTTTTAGAATATGATTGTAATTATCGGCGGAAAAAAAATCCTATTTAAGTCTTTTAGATCAAATAATATCCATATACATTTACATTGAATGAATGTGAATATTTTTGCATATTTTGTGTTTCATGAATTTTTAGATATCAGTGCTTATATAAGCATGAATACGGTTATTAATGCAAAAGTGTACAATTAATTTTATTCGTTAGAGAATATAAGAATTATTTTTTGACATAAATTTTACTAATGCATATAAAATCATATTTCTTCCACAGCATCATTTTTTATATTTTTCTTTGGGGGACAATAATATCACGTCTACGCATTGGACATATTATTGTCTCCTAAAGTTATTGCATCATCACTTGTCATACGGATTGAAACTTCACAAGATTAGTTGTGACAGTTTCTTCACTTATCATGAACATGGACAGAAACTTCTCCATAAAAACTATCACAATAAATGGAGCTATATAGAGATTTAAAACTTCCATTCTTCTTCAACTCGAGCAAATTAAATATCATGAAGTGAACAGCTCCATATTCACTAAGCTTCATATACTCACTAAGGACATAAAAGGCTCTTGTGTCATATGAAACAAAGAACAAGTGTGTTTTATGACAGAATACCTTTCATTAGGCTGACTTCCTAAGCAATGCTGATCATTAAAAATCCCTAGAATTATTCTTCATTATAATGCAAGTAAATGAATAGTGTTTACTCTTGATAAACTGTTATTAACTTACAAATTAAATAAGAATTGAAAATTGCTGTTTCCAATATATTGCATATCTTTATGATGCTTATGTTTTCTATGAAGCTCAAAATTCTTCACTCAATAACTCAGTACGGAATTGCAGAATTTTTTTAGTGTATCTTGGTTTTTCCATCGTAAAGCCATACGTTGTAGTTAAGAGATATTTGCTCACAGGTAGGTTTTCAAAACCAATAACGGAAGATATGAGACAAAATGAAAGACGCATTGCAGCTGAAAAAAACCAAGAAGAGTGGACGTTATACAATTATTATTACTTCGTCTACAAACATAGCGATATGTGGGCTTCCAAAATTCATTCTCACACCAGCATCATTTGCCAGAAGTATATGTAGAATGTGATTGAGATATTTTATATTTAACTTCTTGGTAATATATAAATGTTCTTTTTTACGCAATGATCCTATTTTATAGCATTGTTACAATGTTGGATTTATTATGGTTTGACAGATAATAGATAAATTAAAATTTTTAATCAGAGTTTTTTTAATCAATTATCTCGTTGACTACCATGTCACTGACATTCGCATGACATCAAAAGTTCTCAGATAATATAGAATTTGCTTCGAGTAGACCTATGTTTAGCTTATATCTCCTTTTTTTAACAAGTTACTCGGAATGTGAATCGCCTGTGATTCATACATACTATCTAATTAGATATGTTCTTCTCTACGACAGTTAAAAGCGAACAAATAAATAAGCATCTTATTAGAAAGTGGTCCGAATCGCAGGCATCAATCATCGCAGCAAACGTTTTATAAATACATATATATTTCTATTAAAATCATAGCTTTCAGTTTGCATTGTTTCGGCATAGATTTTTGCATTTTCATCGTTTGTTACTTTTTGTGCAAAGAGTAAGTAAGCAAACCTCCCTGGGAACCGGAAAAAATTGAACAGAAAGTCTTAAGCGCTTATTGCAAGTGAAAGGCTCAGCACGGTTAAATACTTGAAGATTTTATTTTATTTCACCGCTCAAGGAACAAAACCACATGTTCCTTTGAAAATTCTACAACTTTAATGTCTAAATTAAACAATATCCAATACTTTTACTATATTCAATGTTCTACTATATGCTAATAAGTGCACAGGAAGCATATATCCAGTCTAAAAAATGCAGCTTTTATTTTCTTATTGATTTGATTTCTTCTTTTGTGTTAAACTTTCCTTTTTTTGAGTAAAAATTAAAATACGAAATCAGAAAAACGATCATATATGCATTAAAGATAGGGAAAAATCATTGATACATATCTTGTTCCAAAATATTGAAAAAAAATACTAAAATTAGGACGAATTTTTATAAAATAATTAAAATAAAGGTTTCATATTACAAAGGAATGTGCATTTATCACTTTTCACTTCGGTCCTAAAAATATTCTAAGTAACAACAGACATCTTTAACCCAAATCAAAGCTAGAAATTCGCGAACAAGTTTAAAGAATGATTAAAATGAATGTTCTGGAGTCTGAATTCGAATCTCAAAATTTCAAAGATTGCAATTCGGATGAAAGAATCTTGATTTTCCTCAAGACTTAAAGCAAGAATGTTGACATTAGCACTGCTTGAGAGATACAATGCTTGAATTCTCTTTGCATCGAAGAAATTTCTAAAGAAAAAAGTCGACGAAGACGAAGTTTCTTGCTATAACAAAAACTTCTGAGAGTTCTTGGAGGGAAACGACATGGAAATGTTTTAAGCAAAAACACTATTTCAATAGCTGACAGTATACTTGGGTCAAAGCTGCTTTTCGAAAATCAAATCAAGCATCAACATCAAAGAGAAGATTTAAAATATGGAGTCACACAAGATATTGATTCTTGCATTAATTTATAATTTATAAAACTAGTACAAAGAAGGTATTCTGGAATTTTAAAAATAAATCTATGTTTAAATTCAATTCATATGTTATTATAATGAAAAATATTGTTAAAAAATATAGCTAAAATAATTTTATAAATGCCTTAGAATTAAAGAAAAAGTGTAAAGTAAATTAATTTCGCAGTGAATAATTGATTTTGATTTTGACATGATCAAATAAAAACCGCATTTTAATTAATTAAAATTCAATCAAAATTTAGCTTGAATTTTAATTAATTATTCAAAAAATAGCTCTGAGGAGCATATTCTTATTTATAATATTATTTTTTAAATTGGACCATGAGCATTTTCACTAAATCTTCAAACATATAAAATGAGAATTTTTACAATATAATATCAATCACATGTTTCAAACTTCCAAAATGTCTAAATATGTTGTTTATTCAACCATTGGTTTATAGAAATTAGATTGATCAAAAGATTTTCAAAATTCATTTGAATTTTGCAGGAATAAAATATAAAATATTAAAAATTATATATAGAATGTAGAATCAATTAAATCTTTTCTAAAGATTTGTTAATTTTAAGAATTCTTTATCTTTTAAATTGTTCCTTTTTCTTTAACTGTTAAGATATTGCCATAATCTAAATACACTTTTCTTTCAAAAATAAATAACTCTTGAGGCATTTCAACATATTGATCATTCATTAAAATAAAATCATTCATTTCATTCAGAAATCTTTCAATTATTTTCTACTGGTATGTGAATGAACTTCCCACGTGTTATTACAATATACTGAATTTTAACATATTCTGATCTTAATTGCTTCTAACTTTTATGAATTTTAAATTACCCAGTATAGTTATTATTATTACCCTGTTATAAGTATCTTTTATTATATTTGAGATTTAAATCAATATTATATTTCATTAGGAATATACCAATTGTAATTAATTACAAACATACAATAATCACTTAACATTACGAAATCTTTGATAAAAAAAGTGTATTTTTTAATTCATTTCAAATGAAAGATACACAGTCTTATGTATTTTTAAGAAAAGGCGTTTCAGGCTATGTTTTGAAAAACGCTTCCAAATAGGATATGCATCTTATATATATATATATAAAAGACTGAGGAGCGAAAATTGTCTAAAATATTTATTGACTGCCTAAAAAGAATACTAATTACCTGCTCTAAACTCTCCTAAATTTGTCAGAATAATTTCAGAGCAACGCATCGATTAAGGTATCTTATTAAAAAAGCCATCTATCTTTTTATTAAGCGAGAAACCGTATACCATATCATCTGGTTATGTGTAATTTCACTGTTAAGACATTTAACGGCAAAGGCAAAAGATTATACAAAGCCTGATCACATGCCATCTGGCTGTCGAAATCATATCTAGCTTACTAATATTTTTATTGTTTAAATGTATAAATGAAAATTTTATAATAAAATCTACTAATAATAAAGGATAATTTGATCTATTATTAAACTCCTAAAATTTTGGCCATTAGCAATTGCAGCATAATCATCTATATTCGAAATACAACAATTCGATTGAAACTTTACTATTCATAAAACATATTCTAAAATTAAACTATCTTAATTATATAAGTTCTGAAGTTGAAAAAAAATAATATATGCAATTTCTTTCTTACGAACAATTTCTTGAAAAATAACATTGAAAATAATAATAATGAATGAATGAAAAGTAAAAAAAGAAAACAGGGGGAAAGAAAGTAATACAATATAACAAAACAACAAAAGAAAAAAAATTGCCGTTAGGGTGAAACTAATAGCAATAAATAGAAAAATTGTAACAAAAGAAGGTATCATACAATGGAAATAGGAGAAATCATTATATGCATCATAAACAGATGTAATCCTTCAAGTAGAATGCCAATAAAAGAAAAACGGTGGCATCTATGATTTGGCTCGTTATTCTGGCATATACCACTGCTTATCTATTCATCATATCTTTCCAAAGGGATCTAATGATTTTGATCTCCCTCTACTATACAATGGTTAATGCAAAGCAGCTGCAATTTCAGAAAATATGTAACATTTTATTTTAATGTAAATTGTAAATAAAAATCATTTGCTTCGTTTTAATAAAATTTCACAGAGTTAAAAAATCTTATCAAAAATTTTCCGTATGTCCGTTTTTATTCTTTTTCTTTCGTCTTTAGCCTATGTTTCGCATTTATAGAGCATGCATATTTTAACAATATTTTCCATTCCTTCTTTTGATTGGTTATAGTGCAAAATAACTTTCATGGATATGTTGGGATTTTTTTGTAAAGTAAATTCTTCTGATATCTTGCATTTTTTTTACAAAAGATTATTGTAAGTACCTTCATCTTTCGGAAACAAGGAATCTAAACATTCAAAGCAAACATTTGTTGTTTTTTTTTCTTTTTTGGAACGTTTTGGAATGTGTTTTTTCAGTTCTTAAACTATAATTAAGTGTTACAGTTTTAACTGAATCATTTTTAAGTGCTGATATTATGCAAAACTTAATGATTTATATAATGTAAGGATCCGGAATAGGAAATAGTTTTTGATGTATTATCTATTTACATTATTTGTTTAAACACACAAAATAACTATTTACAAATAGATTTTTATGGATATACGTTATATATTTGTAAAAATGATGTTTAAAAAATATTTTATTTTTGTATTGGGACTTTCAGATTTACTTTTAAATATTAAGTTATATTCAATTGAAATATAATAGGAAGCTCATTTTAAAATATTCATCCCCCCTGCGGGGGAACATCAAATATGGTTCTCGCCACACATCTCCGAATGATGGTTTTCGCCACTCTGGAGGGTACAGAAACACTCTAAGGTAATTTACCCCCAACTATTCTCCTACATGATGGGTTGTAATGTGACCGGAGATGGTCCTTAGGAGTCAACCTTAGTTTCGGCCTATGCTGTCATGGTGACCGATCATTTAAATTTTTCTTTATGCTTTCGTTGGTTGGAGTAATTGTTTATGGTTTAAACATTCTACATAAAAATAAACTTATGTGGAAAATATATTTGCTGCATTATGACATATAAATACCAGATTTTGCTGATAAATATTTGTTCCTGCCTGTATATGTTTCTTAATTCATTAAGGATCACCTCTAAAAATCAATGTATCTTTGCTTGGCTGTCATTAAATATTTTCTAATAGTATTTTAATAAAAAAATACACTCCATTGTAAAATGGCTGTCCATTGTAAATTCATTGTTACATTATATAATAAATTAATTCATTACATAGATTTTAATGCAGTCACGCATTAATTTATTTTCAAAGAAATGTAAATAATCTTTATCTTGAAAATTCACTGGAATTTTGTTCAAATATACCATCATGTAATAGGAACATTGTATTGAAAGGAATGGATTATAATTTTTGCTTTAAACTGACAAATGCCAAAGATATATTGATGAAATATTTTAAAATTAAAGGGTTTTTTCAGTAATTTCTAAAACTGATTGAAGCTCTCAACAGAATTAATTTATTACTATGCTACGCCAAAAACGTTCAATTCTGAATTAGTCTTGATGCTAATTTGTCAGTGCTAAATTATATTAATTTAAATTTTTATTAAGAAAGAAAATCTTCTATAAACTGATTTTGCATGTAACTTGTGCAGCAGCGATTGCAGTGATTAAATGAATGACATATGCCATGACGCAACAAAAAAGAAACATTTCAGATCTTTAAGAATATGTATTTCATAAGTTGAGCTGAAATATATTTTTACAGCTTACTTTCTTGAATTTAATCAAAAATTTCCTTCAAGGTTTTTGTAACATGAAAATAAAATAATCTTGATTCAAATTAATGATTTTTTTTTCTGCTTTGAATCGGCAAACATTATTACTTCATTTCTTGGGATTCCACATAAAATTCCATATATTAAAACTTTAAAAAAATAAAAATAAGTTAAGTTTTCTAGTAAAATAAATTAGGAAGTATTGTCAAATATTTATTTAGAAATGAAAACCTTTGATACAGACTTCTTAGGGTTGCATTTGATTTCTAAAATATGAAAATAATATATCCCATCCCATACTTGTATTATGGTAACATATGTATGATAATTTCTTTTAAAATGAGCATCATACTAAGATTAAATCATAAATATTCTTTGTTTCTCTCATCAGCAGTGATGGTCTTGATATTGAATCTTACCTTCACATTTTTAGTTTAAGCCCTGATTTCGCAAAGGTATTAATCTAAAACACGTTAAATATACAATCGAGAGTCATACATTTTGTAATATAATCTGAATACGGCTACAAATAATAATAATCCAGAATAGCTCTTTCGTAGCTTCAAAACAGGCAGCAACCAATTAAATAATCATCCATTAAGCTCCTGCCTATAATAAGTTTAAATAAACATATAATCTATACTTATAATAAAGCTCAATGTGTGTGTGTGTGTGTGTGTTGGCACTCTACAGGCCAGGTCATTTGACATACAGCTATCAAATTTGGTACATGTATACCTTAGAGGTCGGGAATGTGCACCTGGGGTCCCTTTTTTTGACATTTTAATTAGAATTTTAATTATTAATTAAAAACTAACTTTCCGCCAAAAAAAATCTTCCATTTTCCCCACCGCCAATTGAGTAAGGCTTTATTGTTGTTTTTTTCTCCCAACAGTAATCAGGCTTGGGTTAACATTTTTCGGCGGATTATTTCAAACGATTCTGTTTATTTTCTTAATGTTTTATGCATTTAAAATTAAACATTGTTAATTAATCCATGTTTCAGATTCATTCTGAAGTACTTTTGAATTAAAATAACACAGAATAAAGGAAATTAAAAATGTCTAATCTGCATAGCGTTACCCCAACTGGAGTAGAAAAATTCACTTATTTGCGTTACCGTAAGTGGCGAAGAAAATTCACGCATGCCCTTTGTGTTCTGATTGTTGCCATGACAACCATTATCAACGGACGATTTAAATTATTTTTAGGTTAGTTGCATGCTTTTGTAAGTAAATTGTATTTATGTTAGTTATATATTTTTTGTATATGCTTATAGTTTTAAGTACATCGTTTATTAAGTAGTTTTTTTAAACGGTTTTCAATTATTTAAATTATTTTTAGGTTAGTTTCATGCTTTTGTAAGTAAATTGTATTTATGTTAGTTATATATATTTTTTGTATATGCTTATAGTTTTAAGTACATCATTTTTTAAGTAGTTTTTTTAAACCTGTTTTCGACCGATTATTTTAAACGATTCATTTTATTTTCTTAGTGTTTAATGCATTTAAAATTAAACATTGTTAATTAATAGATCTGTTCATGATGAATCTGAGAAAATTTTGTTGACAAATTCTTGAGATATTACATAAATTAAGAAAGATATTCTTTAGTGCCCATAAAGTTTAAACGCTCAGTGACTCTATTATCAGTAATCATATTATTAAAAAAAAATGCTTTGTTTCACTAAAAAATATTATTATATTAATTGCAGATTAATCATTTTCACTTTAATTTAAAGCATAAATTCTACGAGGGGTAACAGAAAATTAGAGAGATACATATCACGTTATGACTGAAGGCCTTTATAATATTATGAGTGAATTATATGACTATCAAAATTTGAAGTTTTAAAATATTTTGCTGAAGAATCTATTAAAGTTGGAATTGCGTAAAATATGTAATGGTATGACCGGAGTTTAACCCCCTGCTTTTAAAAATCGCCAACAACGGCCTTGCGAAATGTTCAAAAGCAAAGGAGCAGATGTTTAATCATAGTGCATAATAAAGATTGCCAGCTTTGGCGCGTTATCGCAACTTGGTGAAGAAGGGGGTTAAACTCCGGTTCAGGCTATTTAATTATTAAAATTTAAACGAACATTAAGATTGGCGAACCGGCTAGTCGCCAAAGGCGGCTAGTAAACAATAATATTAACAATGAAAATATTAGCAGTAAATATACATCTACACATTTTTCACTGAATGAATTTTCAATGCTGAAAGCATAGAAAATTGTCATGAAGCCCGTTTTAATTTATTTCTTCTACCATGGCAGTGGTCTTCGCATTTTTTCTGATTTTTTGCACTTCTTAAAATATTTTCTTAATTTTTATTTTTACAATTTTTTAGTAAAAGAAATTTTTATGATAACGGCTTTGGTATTATCGTAGATAACTGTATAAAAAGTCATTTTCGGAGTTATTTCTGAATCGAATATGACAAATCTCTCTCTTTTTTTTAATTCAAAATTGCAGAAATTTTTTATAACAATTTTTTACAATATATAAATATAAGCCTTCTTCGCCTTTTACTTCTTTTTTAGGCAGGCGCCTAAAAAAGGCGCCTTTTACTTAATTTTTTTTTCGAGTGCATTCTTTTGATGACTTTCAGCGGAGCTGCCTAATTTGAATAAACAGATAATACGAATATAAACTTAATAATATCACTCTTAGAAAAACCTCATTTCAGCTGGAGTGACTTTATTATAAAAGGTTTTGCGAATTCCAAATTCCAATTGCTTAAGATGCCGATGATTTTTTTTCTTTTTTAATTTAGATAGCACTAGTTGTTTTCAGTTTAACTCAAGAAATTTTGGCATTGAAATTTTAAACTTTTTTGTTTTCTACAAAAAAGATTTTAAAGTAGTTTTTTAATGGCTCAGAGTTTCTTAAAGTTCTTTATTTGAATTGACTTATTTAATGCTTCTACAGATGGAATTTTGCAATCAACATTACACTCATTTCGTAATATGACAGAGTTTAAAATTGCGAAGGTGTTTGTAATTGTAATAACAGTACATTTTTTTAGTACATACAGAGCAAAATTATCAATTATTCTGTAAATTTAACTATGTTTTGATTTCATGCATTTGATTGACCAGATAGTGAGTTTCAAAAAGTAATTTTAGGATTTCTTAACATTTTTAATGATGAATTATAAACTGAAGTCTAAAATATAGATAGTAATTAAAATAAAATAAACTCTGCTTTTTATCCTCTAATAAAATGTTTTTAAAAACATTTTGTTAGTTTGTTTATGAATGGATTTTAAAGTTAGTCCATTGTCTTCATTAAAATGAAATATTTAAGAATTTTTAAAATACATTCAGGGAAATCTTAAATAGACTTCATTTTCAAGTTAAATTTTGATTTTTTCTTTTTTCTTTTCTATAGAATAGATAAAAAAAATCAGAGTACAAACTGTAAAGTTCGTTGGAAGCACATATTAAGCCAAAACCAAAGAGGAACTTTTGATAAATTTTGAGTTACTGCATGCAAGGTGATTCATTTTGACTTTATTTCATCATGAATTTCTAATACAAATCAGGTAACATTTTCAATCACGCGAGTAATTGTTCTTGATGGAGTTTTACGATTGAATTTTAGCATTTGATACATTAAATAAATATTTTCATTCTAGGTTTGCGAAATCAGATGTATTTCAATTCAATGATCTTAAGTAATTTTGTAAGCTAATCTTCTTTATTTTTCATAATTAGTGCTTGTGTAAGATATTTGTTAATTCCATCTTGATTACACTTTTAATTTGAAATACAGAAATACATCAAATCATTAATTACTGAAATTTCACAACATCGTAATTGTTTTGCTTGAAGAGGAATTCTTTCCCTTGAATTATATTTATACTAATAGTTTCATTTAATTCTTTCTATTTCAAAACGTTTGCCTAAATGAAACATCCAATCAGCTACAGTGGAATAAGATGCAAACGAATGAGAGAAAGAAATTTAAAGACATGGTTTCTATCATCCTGATATGTTCTTAGTCAGAATTATTCGCCAGATGAGAACTGATATGGGGTTTTGCAAATATTTTCTCGATATGATCATAGAAGATATTCTGCCTTTCTTTGTTTTCCTTCAGCCATAACACAAATGTGGAACAATTTTCCTGATGACCTGAAAGACATTAGAAAGATAATCTACCTTACATGTAGGATGTCTTCAGACTTCAGCCATAGAACTTCAATATTATTTTGATAAGCAGTAGATATCACACATAATCTTCATTACGAATTTTTGAATTAATGCCACATCAATGAATCGCTTGAATCAATGTCATTGAAAGAGTATTAGATATGGTAAATTAAATAAAAGCTCCAATGATGATGAAAAATCGAATGTTTGAATTTCACATTAATTAATAGTTAACATTAAAAGAAACGTCTCTAGCAAATTTTTTAACATTTTATTATTTCGGATAAAATATTCAAGTAAATAATATAAAATAATATATTTTCTCTTTCTCTACTTTCTGGAACCCTTAGATGAATATTCTAACTTCTCTTTTTATGTTAATAAGCCGCAGTAGAATTGTAATCCTCTAAGAACTAAATTAGGCAAAACCTAAAAATCTCTTATACCGAGTAGCATTTTTTTTCTTGCATTTGCATTTGCTAATAACTTCTAAATATGCATACTTTATATTTCTATTATATAAAAAAAATTATGTAAGCAGGGCGTTTTGTTCACTTTGCGATTGGTAGATATCGAGTCAATTGACCCATAAGATTTGATGTTTATTTTGACAGTATTGTTTGAAGTATTTAATGAAATGAATGAATGAAATTATTATTACGTCGCAGTAAATATTTTTATAACTATGAAATGGTTTCAAAAAGAAAAATTATCAACTTTTAACTTTAATTAACACCATATTAAGAACAATTGAGTTTAAAACAATATTATTTATTCATTTTATGTTTAGACACTTCGTTTTTGGCAACACGAATGAATAGATTTTCGGCAGTTTACCTTTTTTTCCCGAAGCTGAAGTGTATCGTTTCTGGGTTTGCAATAGTCTGAATACCTAACAATGCAAGTGTTAGCGCAACTTTGTTTTTTAAATAGTATGGTGCGTCCAACGATATCAGATAAAGAAAAAAAAAAAAAAAAAAACGCGAAAAAAACCCAAGCGGGTATTTTACGAATCTGAAAAGAAACGCTGATCGTAAAGCTGCTACATTGGGGTAAAACATGAAAATAATATTATTACATCAATATTTAGATATTGGAGATATGAACAAAGAATTTTCTTACTGTAGGACTTTGATTTCCGAATCGGAATAAGGACAACAGGCAAATATATGTGCCCATCATGGAAAGTGAAGTTTAAAAACTTGCCAACTTGAACTTATGATCAACGAACAACATCGAGGTTGGTGAGCGAAAGTAAGCAAGGAACGGAGCCCGGAGTATTAAATATTTTTATTTACGCGAAAGCAATTTATTTATTTTTAATTAATGTTGATATAAGGAATAATGTTTTTTAATGAAAATACCCCTCTCACGCTGAAACCAAAAGGAATGAAATGCATCAAATTGTCGCACGATAGCTAAAATTTTTCAACATTTATATCTTTCTGCATTTCAATATATATTTTCTTTCCTTATAATCTTGAAATGCAACATAAAAAGAGAAACTCTAGCTCAAACATATATTCCAAGTTCAGTACAACTTATTACTGCATTCTTTTGGCAGATTTTTTTTAATTCAAAAGTAATCCTTAACATTTCTGCTTGAAGAAATCCTACAATAGCGTCTATTTCCAAAATCCTGCTTATTTGACTAGTTTTCTTTCTCATTTTTGATAAGAAGGCTTTCAAATTCGTCTAATGTCACTTTAGAGGCTTATAATTCTATTATAATTTTTCTTTCATATGCCTAATTTTCATATCATCTTCTTATTATTATTTTAGGCTATTATTTGTAAAATGTGAGAACATCATCAGATTGTACACAATAGTGATTCGTATTCATCCATCTAGTTAATATGGTGAAAATTAGAAAGATAAGCGAAAACATTAATTATTGAGTTTTAATTTGGCAAGAAAACTTTTGAAACCACAGAAAATGGCATGTGTTGCGATATTTGACAAGTTTTAAGCCAACGCGAATGACTATAGGTAAATATATTTATATAAATTTATTTCAGAAATAAAATTCAATAACTTTCAATAGATCAATTTATTTCAGAAATAAAATTCATTAACTTTCAATAGACCAATTTATTTCAGAAATAAAATTCATTAACATAGAAAAAATTAACAGTTTGAAACCTATAAATATGAATATACACTTAAAATATTCTATAATAGAGCAGAAATAATGGAATTAATGATTAATTTTAATTCCAATAGTTTTAATGGAATATGGCGCAAACTAGTGAAACCTATTGCTGATGTAGAAAAAATTGCTTTTTAAAATGGATGTTTCAAATTTAGCAGAACATTCATAATAGACGATCAGAAGTCGAGGAACCTTTCCATTTAAATGGACGTTCTTAATGTAATGGAAATACAATTCTTCATTCTTTTAAATAATTATTTAAATACTCATGAAATTATTAATGATCTAAGCATATGCAAAAAATAACGTTTTGCAGAATTTTCACTACTGATAGGAAGGTGATCTACTGCAGGAAAATCATGTCATAGTATGTAAACTAATGAATATGTCATGAATAATCTCGCAAGAATCGAGAATCGAGTCAAAAATCAAAACTTACTGAAAGAATTTGTAACTTTTTACCGAACAAAACTTGCTGAAAGAATTTGTAAGAATTTTCCAATTTACATTAAAAATCAACGATTTGAAACTGAACGAGGGAGTAGAAAAATCAGCAGAAAAACATTTGCTTGCAAAAAATCTCTGCTTAATTATTCTAGCAATGTAAGATGCTTTATAAATGAGATATAAAATGAGAATGAATAAAACTTCCAAGGGAAATTTCTCATTAAAGTGTACAGTTGAATGATTTTTTTGGAAATTTTGATTTATTTTCGGAAATTACATGTATTTTCAATAAACATTTAAAATATTCCTATAAATATTTATTTAAATTTCAAGAAAAAATTTTGGGCATGATATTGAAGAACCGAATATCGAATGTGAAATTTAAATTTAAAATAAAAGATAGTTGACATTTAATGAAAATTCTTAGTAAAATGTTTCATTCAGTTTCTGTGAATGTTTATGAAACTATTCAGAAAAAATGAATCGATATTTTGATGTTTATTCTAACAACTCATAATTACTTACTCTCTATATTCAATGAATGAAATAACAGAAAGAATTATAAATTTCCATTTTCTATACATATTTTTGTTGAGTGGTAAGAGCTCATATTATACTTTTATAAAGCATAAAACCGGTAAACCGCAACAAAATATGTTGAAGAACTAAAATAAAGAATGTTTACAAACGTGGTTGGAATTCTAAGTCATTGAAAGCGATAGCAACGGTCATTGAGTTTTGTGGAAAATTCTTGGTAGGTTTATTTATTCCTATTGAAAGCTGCTTTGGATTCCTATAGTGCATTTCGAATGAATTTCACTGGTAGAAAGAGCTATTTCGCATAAAAATGTATTTCCGATACCACTGGGAAGGTAAGCATATTTCGGACGTATTGTCTTTGGTGATGGATGCTTTTCATCGTTGAACAGATGAATGAAAAAGATATATAAGGATAAGGAAAAGATATGCCAAAAATGATAAGAAAGTATTTGTGCAACATATTTTTAATAAAAAGATATGATAATATTGGAAAGAAAATATCAACCTTTGACCATTTTTAGAGTTATGAGTTTATATTATTAACATAAAATATTTGCATTTGTTTCTCTCTCATTTTATCATTTTATAAAATTATATTTGTAATAAAACAAATCTCAGATTCCATTTCAGAAAAATCAGTTTCCATAGAATAAAAACAAAAATAAAGTAAGCAATTTTTCAAAAATATCATAGTGATTTCTGTGTAAATGAAAGTTTGTGAAGTGCAACGAAATAATTCTTTTATTTCATTTTAAATATTCAATGTGCTTAATATGCCTACACATTACTATAGAAATTAAGTTTCACTTATATTAACGAGTTTTTTTTTTTTTTGTATTTTCTAGAAATATGATCCATTTTGCAATAATTCATTAATGTGAAGATAGTTAAATTCCAAAAGGTATTTATTTGAATAATTTTTAAGAATGCTAAATAATTATTTTGAAGATAACTATATATTAACAAAATCTTCAATACTCGATTAGATAATAAATTATTGTAGAGAAATAGTCGTCATTTCCTCACAAATATTGCTCATTTTAAGTCAAACACAAAAAATTGAATTATGTTTTCCAGAGTCAAATATTTATTTAAAAAATATGCAATTCATCTGTATGGGATTTTTAGAAATAAAATTTTATTTTATTCGCTAAAGTTTCACCGGATGATTTTTTTTATATATAAAAATGCGATAATTCTACTAAAATGATTATGTTCTCACTATGAATATTCTTCTGATCTTATAAACAAGAAAATCCTTAAAATATCATCAAGACAATGACATTGATGCCATACTTATTATGTAAATTCACTTATTGGAATTTAAATACCAATATTTTAATATTTAATCGCTTGATTATTTATTTAAATTTTTTGTACAATTTTATTCTGTTTTATATTGATATTTTTGTAAGAATGTTTAATTCTCTTATTTATTAGCAATATATATATATATATATATATATATATATATATATATATATATATATATATATATATATATATATATATATATATATAACGTGACCGCAATGGAATAATGGCAAATAGTTGTCCCTAGGAGACAACTATCTGCCACTGGAAATATATATATATATATATATATATATATATATATAAATCACATATATACTGATCAAGAGTTGAAGGGAATAGTTAACGACTGCAGTGCAACATACCGAATAGGAATTCCGATAGCAGGGAAGACTAGACTGTGAGAGGTTTTTAGCTTATATAATTTTAAAAGAGAATTTGCCTATACAGCTGTTTGGTTCAGTGATGAAAAATAACAACCCGCGCAAATGAAAAATAAAAAGTTTAATTGAAACCAGTTTTTAAAGGATTAGGAAATTACTTCTTAATGTAGATAAGTTAGAAATTAATGTCCGCATGCATCCATGCACATATGCACACACACACAGAGAAAGAGAGAGTATGAGTTTAAAAAAAAGAAACTTAAAAGTATACCAAAAACTTTCAGTATAATTTCCCAGGTTCCTATATGTACAATTACACTCTCTTTGTTGTTCATTATCTATAAACTCCGAGTATCTTCTTCAAAAATTTTATGTATAGACAAGGAAGCAGCTCAAATGCGAATCAATTAAAAATGAATATTTTGATGCAGTTATTAAAATATAAACTATCTAAACTAAAAAAAATAACCTAAAATTAGTCATAACATTTTGATTGAAAATTTATGAAATATAAAACTAAATTTACTAATTTATTAAAAAATAGGCTTTATAATATACACTGATTAGGACAGAAAAATGTATAAACCTACCGAATTTGGAAAATGAAACTGAAACAATAAATTCCACTTTCCGGACCATCTACAGACTCAACGGAATTGCTGATTTCCCTGTAATGTCTTGCTCCTAACCGATCAAATAAGATAGTGGCGTTACAAATATTTCTTTTATTTATAGCCTTATATATGTATACAAAAACAACTCATCTAGGTTAATATAATTTACAAAATTTACACAATAGTTTAATCAGGAAATAGCTGTTTGATCAAATCGGTGAATGGACACCAGAAAAAACGGTAACGGACTGTTAGCTCAAATGGATATACAAGGCAACCGCTCCAGAAATCCACCGATCTTTATCGGGTAGATACAGCAACCACGAATCATATGGAGCTTCTTACAAAAATCAGAAACAACTTCGAACACCCGCATCTCTCCGACTCCTACTTTGATGGCTCTCCCTGCTCTTCTCCCTTTTTAAAACAAAAATCCGCATTTTATTTCTGTTAAATCTCCGCCTCTGATTTTCTCACTGGTGCACTTGAGTTCCTTATCACCCAATAGCCATTCAGCAATGCTTTCTCAATGGTCTCCAGTCGATCGTGGGAACATCTGTTCATGATCTGTCTTTGAAACTGACCCTTCCCGAACACATGTTAGTTATAATCACTTCACACCTAACACCGGATAAAATCTACCTGGCTTTAACACTTAATGGTAACCGTTACTGGTGTTTGATCGTTTCTTGAAGATTTGAGGAGTTCCTTCATAATAGAAAGGAAGTTTAACAAATGGATGTTTTCTTCTCTTTAAAAAATGGATGTTTTCTTGCAGATATGGGGGATCTCTTGGAAACGTCGAAACTCACATATGTGGTCCTTTATCTGGATACAACAAAGGACCAAACACGATTCTACTAGTGAGGATGATTCCATCTGCTTTTAGTTAGGCACTTCACTGTGTGGGGAAACGGGTGACGTTCTATTATCGGAATGAAAATTACCAGGTGAGGAAAAAGGAGAAACGTTACACATCTTATATATTTTCCAACATTTCTACACATTATGTTTTTAACTTGTCCTTTCTAGTACAACACTCTTAGCATTTTATTTCACTACTAAATTTTATTTCGATATTTTACATTGTTTTATATTTATTTTAAATTATTTTACTTTTTATTTGCATGTTTCCTATGCATGTATATCCATAAATATTCTGCTCATCTCACATCTTTCATTGAGATTGTGTATATTGAAAATGGGTCTTCAATCCTCATTGTCCTAAACATGACAATCTTAAATCCTTGAATATGTTATGCAGAAGAATTTTTCAAATGAACAGAAAAAGAATGCTTTTTAAAAAGTATTTTGATGGTTGTACTGCAAAAAAAAAAAAAAAAACCCTTGATAGATTTTAATTTTTTTAGGTGTGCAACAATCTCCGAATTTTGACATTTTTATGATATTTATCGTTTTGTTAAGAATGAATAAACAATGGAAATTGAGTAAATATTAAGATTTAATATAATTTAGTTTGGTTTTGAACTAAATATATATATATATATATATATATATATATATATATTTTTAAACACTTTTTATTTATCTGTTTAGTTATTTAGATTATGCGTGTTTGACCCGGTAGGTATGATATGAAAATTCGTAGATGGCTGCCAACTCATATGTTGCCCTCGTCGTTTAACGGCGCTTTAAAATTGCAAAGGTAGACCTTTATAATTGGGAATATAAAGAGAATGCGATAAAATTAAACTAAATTGATCGCGCAAGCTTTTTGATGTTAAATTTAAAGAGAGCTAAAACAAACAAACAAACATAAATGACTCATTTTATGCTATTTTTAATACTCTGAATTTTGAATTAGAATAATATAAACATCAAATTTACATGTTTATTATAGAAATATATATACTATTTTGATATCTAGAGGTGTTTTAATAATACAAGTCTAAATTTGAATGTAGGTATTGCAAAGTAAATCTTTATCAGTCAAATATACAAAATAGCAAATGATGCAGATTCTTATATGTATAAAAAGTATTGTCTTATATAAAACATCTTTATTTCAATCAATACTATTTGAAACAACAAAGGAGCACTTTTTCAAAATAAAAGTCCGAATCTAAGTTTAAAAATATGATAAAAATAAAGAAATGAGAAAGAAAGTGTTAGAAAGGTCAATTGTAATTCAGAGTATTTGGGTACAGTGCTTACATTAAGCAGCAATGATACACTAGCTAACTAAGAAACAAGTCCTTTCTTGAAGATACTCTAGAGGAAGGAGAAACACTTTTCCGCTTTTTATAATTTGAATTTTCTAACGCTTGTTTACTTTAAATACAACTTTTAATGTTCACTTTTAAATGCTACTTAATATGCAGCAATGTTAAAAAAAATCAAAATATTTCTAAATGCTAAGTACTTTCATGTTTAATTTGAAAGTTAAGTAGCAAGTCTAAGCTGTTGGATGTAATCGTAATGAGTAAAATTGAATTTTCGTTTTTGGACTTTCTTCTGAGATACAGAATAGCATCCTTAATTAACAACTTTATCATGTAAATTTTCAACATCGGATGGTTGGGAGCAAGGCCATCTTTATCTTTATATTTTCTTATTATAATGATAAATGTGCGTTTGTGTGTGTGTGTGTGTTTTGGAGCTCTGCACACTAGACTATTCGACATAGAACTATCAAATTGACACTT
The DNA here is from genome assembly GCF_947563725.1 of Argiope bruennichi. Taxonomy (NCBI): domain Eukaryota; kingdom Metazoa; phylum Arthropoda; class Arachnida; order Araneae; family Araneidae; genus Argiope; species Argiope bruennichi. Next base: position 113,945,037 of record NC_079152.1, on the reverse strand, counting down.
ATATACTTAGAGAGTGCAAATGTGCACTTAAGAGTGATTTTAAAAAAATCATTAGAATTTTAATTAATAAAAAATTAATCGAAATGGTGACTTTTCACAGCGATAATTTCCGAAAATATTATTGCACAAAAATGATTTTCACATAATTTTAAAATCCCCCCCCCCAAAAAAATCCTCTTTCCATTGATACCAAATTTTTAACATATAAACTAAGATTATGTATATATTTTTAAATTTAAGCATATTTTTGAAAACTTTATATCACACAAAATAAAAATAAATTTTAACTTGCACGAGTACGTTAAATGTTTAGGGTAATAATTATTTTTACCAACGTGTTGACATCACGTTGACAAAAGCTCATACTAAAAGTTTAAATTAACTCTCACTGTAAACTAAACTAGAAAAGAACGATTTTTAGCATCTGCCTGTAAGAAATGAAATAAATATGATATTTTGTAGAAAAACATGAGGAAGAGCAAAGTGCCTGTGAACTTTAAAAATATCTATAGTATTAATTTAACAATTTTCAGCATTTAAAGCAAGTATGTTTTAGAGATAAATAAGATATCCTCTTTAATTGGGTCCCAAAAATTAATTTCTAAGAAATTAGTATTAATCATATACATCTAATAAGGAAAATGGACTAAATAAAGAAAGGGTTTTTTTGGTACTTAGAGACAATAAGAATTCTGAGGAATTACGAATTCCGTATTTTCATGCAGGCCCTCTATTCTAAGAGTCATATTTAGTAAAATGACCTTGATACACTAACATTTTAAATACAAAGAAACCATACTAGTGCAAATAAAACTGAGCGAGTTATGAATATATGAATATTAATATCTTATAATATATGAACTCCGTAGACCACGACACTCAGTGCCCGGAGTTTCCCCAAGACTGATATGAAATTTTTGATTCTACTAAAATATTGATATTCGAACCTCCATTTCACGATCGGGCTTGGTCGCAGTAGATGAAAAAAAAATCTTTGATTTTAAGTTAGAGTGTCAAGAATATTTCACTGAAGATGATTCCTTAAGACCAAAGGACTGTATAGAATTTAAAATTCATAATTTTTTTGGATGTATATTTATTTATTTAAACTAAATAAAATATTATTTTATACGTTATTTAAATCCTTTTGAAAGTAAAATTGAAACCTGAATTTTATAAGGAATCACAGATATTTTTATTGAATAATTCTTTGAAAAATTGTATAATAAATATTCAGTAGTGCTCATAAGACTTAAATGCTGAATGATTCAGTTTTTTCCTTCAGATACTTCTAAAGAAATGTGTTTGGTTAAAAAATTTTTTTAGTATTAAACGATATTTAATTACATCCTTTTCAATTTAAAATTCAAATTTTAAAAGAACTGGCATGAAATTAAATTGATAAAGCGTAAGGATTTTGTAATAGAAAGAGTTAAATGACAATAAAATTTTAAAATTAAAAAATATGTTGCTGAAGAGTGATTTAAAAGATCTTGCTAAATAAAATATTTAATTGAAAATTTAAGAAACTATTAATCCAGTTGATCGCCAAATATTACTAGTAAAGCCATAAAAATCTATATTTTAATGCATTTGGAATAATTTATGAATGATCGGGGGGGAGGGTAGTAAATTTAGAAAAGCTGTAGCATCTCGTCTTGATAGAAATGTTGATTGCTTGAAAAGATTAAAATTTTTAATAATCATTCTTTAAATATCTATCTGTATATATATATATATATATATATATATATATATATATATATATATATATATATGACTTTCCATGTATGAAAATCTGCTATACATAATAATTTGATGTTGTTTGAAAGCAAAATCGGAGAAAACAAGAAAAATAATGCTGTGTGAAAAAATGAAATGCACAATGTTCATGAAGTAATCTGATGAGCTTTGCTCTTTTTCAAAAGAAACAAAGATTATGGAACTGGAGGAACCAATCGAATATATATTTCGAATCACCCATAGTTGATTTTCCAACAAATATGTATTTTTTTATCGATTGTGTTGAAAGCCTTAGAATGATTCGTATGAACATATAGAATTGATTGCAGCTAATTAAATGCTAAAATTTCAAGAGCACTAATTAGACTAAACCTACTTTGATTTTAAGGTAAAGAAACAGATCGGGAAGTCCGAGAGCCAAAGAAAAGCTTCTCACCCAGATCCTGTCGTTTAAGTAAATGGCTGCAGAAAAGTGTTTATTTAGCTCTTCTATTAAAGCTCTTAGTTTATCTCAAAACTAAGCAGCTAATAAGAAGGCTTAAACCTTATCCATTAGAAAAGCTGATAGCCAGTTACTGGAGGAACTTCCTCTCTCACTTTTTACTGCTGGGAATTTTATCTGATTTTTAATTGAAAAGACGTGCCAGTGTTTTTAGTCTGTTTGCGAAAAAGCCATAATTTATTTTTGAAGCACTATCTATGTTCTGTTGAAGATCCATGAAAACTCAAGAAGATATTTTTATACGTAACGTTAAGTAAATAGAAGCTGGATTTGAAATGTTTTAATTTTAATGTTTTTCATATATGGCATTGTCAAGTACTATTCTTTAAGAATACGTCAATACATTCGGAATGAATTTCCCGAAAATGTTGAAAAATTGTAATACTTTGAATTATTGTACGTAACGGATAAAAAGCATTAATAGAACCAACATATGCTAGTTGAATGTTTTTAGAAAAATTAGGAAACAAATGTAAAATTTTAGGCTAAAAAGAGTTAAAAAGAAAAATTAATTTTTTTTTTTTAAATTTAAAAAAAGAAAATTTATTTAAAAAAAAATTTCCAGTGCGAAAGAAAATGATTTTCTCAAACACTTGCAGATTAAAAATATATTTCCTAGTTTCCAAACTAAAAAGTAAGCTGTCCTATCCAGTCTAAATATTAATAGGGCTCGACGGATAAACAAATAAAATGTTCCTTTTTTTTTTCGCACTGGAAAGCATATTAAATATATTTTAATGAAAAGAGTGCTTATCATCTATTTTAGGAATTGCGGAAAACATTGAGAAATCCTTATATCCAATTTAAAAGAAAAAAAAATATGTATCAGATTTTGATTTCATATGCTCTTATAATTCCACCAAATTTGTGTTGTTTGAGAAAATAGTATTAAAGATATAAAATATCATTAAACTATGTACTATGCAACTGCAAAATTCAATGTAACTTCGCAAAGAAAAAAACATAGAAACAAAACATAAATAATTTTATTAAGATAACTGCTGAGAGATAAAGAGTGTCGAGTAAACAATATTTGATATTTTTGCAAAAGATCTAACTTTTTACATAGTCATTTATCCATATATTAATAAAATTTATCTATATTGATCAGATAAAATACTTACATTACAAAGTGATTAAAATTATGACTTACTAATTCTAGCAGTGCTCATTTCACATTCATTCATTTCATTTCATTCCCGGAATGTCATAAAATTATTGTAATTCCAAATTAACAGATCGCTTTCCTCAATGAGAACCCAACCATTCGTCTTTTCTTGCTCTCTATCAGAATTATTTCTTTTGTGAATGTATCCTAATCTTTTTTTATATAATTTATTACATTAACTTTAAAAAGAAAACATATACATTGAAATTAAAACTTACTTGGGGGCAGGTTGTTGCACAACAGCAACTAATCTCAACGGAATTGTAACGAAATGCCCCTTCATAGCACTATTTTATATCTTGATGAGTGTGAGTAATATAATACAATTATGCAAGACGTTCAAATGTGATGACACTTACTTGAAATACGGGCCTTCTCATGGTACAGATCATACAAAGATATCTCCAAGGACATCGACACCCATGGAGATATTAAAAAAAATTAAATATAAAGGAAAATTGCTAATAATATATAATTAATGTTTTTGCAAACACCTTCAAATTCAAAATTTGTCGAGAAAGCCACGCGAATTAGAGCTAGCAATCAGCAAGAAAGAAGTGAATATCAATCACTGACAATGACAATTAATTTAATTCAATCAATGACAGTTAATTTAAAATTTGAATATAATAACTTATCCCATGTACCAACTAGCTTCAATCTTTTCTGCTTTGGTATAATTGACAAAAGGAAGTAATATTAATTCTAAGTCAATATGAAAAAAGATTTTAAATCTAGCTTCTTTCTCAAGATTTCATATGTATCATCTACTAATCAGCTCATTACTATGATCAGGAGCCCAAACACGTGTACCCCATTACCACATAGTTTGTGGGATAATTGAGACTATGATGAACGTTACTCTGAGAAGGATTAATGATTAAATTAATTGAAAGTCATTCTTTAATGAATCCAACAACTTGATCACGTGTACACATAAATCCTATTTTCCAACTCTTTCAAACCAAAGAAAATGACAAAAGTTTGCAAAATTCTTTTAGAATTACTCTAACTGACTCTGCTTGCCTTAAGAATAACTTTCAAGTAAAACTGTTACTGTTAGTAGCGACAGAGGAATCCGAAGTCATTCAATCATTTGCCATTCATTCTGTATTTCATATTTCATTTTTTCCAACATAGAAATGCGTTCAATATAAGTCAATCATTTTACAAATTCTCTAAAAAGTCTTAAAATATTTTAATCTTTATAATAGACTTTTGTTTTGTTTTTTTCTAAATGTGAACTTCTTTAAAAATTTTAAGCAAAGCAAATATTGAAAACTACTATTTATCATTCAAACGAATTCTCTAAAATTGGTTTACATATTATTTTTTTTTTGTATATTATTTTATTAAATGGTACACTTCAAGATAAAAAAAATGCAATGATTATTCTAAAATATTTATTTAAACGAAATAGATTTATTTTACTTTTAACAATCCTTTACATATTATTTTTTTTATAAATATTCTTTAAAGATTCGCTCTATTTTAGTCCATTTAAGAAAAAACAAAATTTGGTGTAAGATAGTTTGTACAAATCATTTCTTCGGCTATCGTATCATTGAGAAAATAAATCTTAGCTTGTAAAATATTTTTAACAAATTATTTTGGTTAAATCTTAGGGAGAAACTTTTATATATCATGAAACTAATACATAAGCCTTTTTTCAGTCTTTAACTATCAAAACCAAAGTTAAATAATTAGCAGTAAGGACTTTTCTTATTAATAATTTTGGATTATAGGCCACTCATTAGATATATCCCAATAGTTTTTTAAGCAAAGAATATCGAGTTCCTAAGGATTAGAAACTTTAACAACATGTGCTTAGTTTTAAAACTGCCTGGAAATTTTAAATCTTTCTGAAAACATTGTTCTGAACTTTTTAAGAAAAGAAAATTTGAAATCTTCCTCCTAACACCACATAAATACTAAGTATTCACCTTGAAAGAATATTCAATGATTGATTATAACGTAAGTTTATGTTATAAATACAGTCGGGAGTATATTTTAGAATTATGCAAGGATTTTTGAATTTTTTACTAGTCAAGTAACATACATTTATTTTATGTCAATATTGCTATTCATTTGCGTATATTTTTCAAATATTTTCACTTCAGCAAGCTTCCATTTCAAGGACATTTTCATCATATCGTTACTCAAAAATTCATAATAAAGATTAAATTATTAAATATTTTATTGACCCATAAATTTAATGAGTTCAACGATAAAAATGTGAAAGCAAAGAAAGGGAGGAAATCTCAACAACTGAAATGTTATGTTTTTATTGATCATAAATAAAATCTAAATATTCAGGCAATTGATTAAAAAAAATGTGTAAAGGATTCAAATAAAGAAAGTATGGTTCCAACGTTATTTTAAATATTTTTAAGAATTTGATTATGGTTATAAATCAAATGTTTCATATAAAATTAATTAATATTTATTTTTAAAATAAGTTATGAATTCATTAAAATAAGTTATAAATCATTTAAAAAATCATCATAAATAAGAATAAATGTAACAGTTTAGAGTAAAATCATCAATATTTTAGAAATTATTTAACGGAACTGCAATATTAAACGTATATCTAATAATGTATATAATTTTATTTTTAAATTTTTCGTTATGTTTAAAAAAAATTTTTTTTCCGAAATCTCAAAACAAATATGGAAAAAGCGCGAGACTCTAGTAGAAAAGTGTTTAATAAATTAGAATTATAATCATACTGAATGTTTATAAATTAATACCCGAACTTTGAAGGGCTATTAGAAGAAAACGAAACCAAATTCTACCATGACGTTCATCAGAAATTGCAAATAACAGTTGAAAGTTTAAACTCAGCCCAATTCTAACTTTCCATTCTAAGCCCTTCCAAAAATACGAACGATATCAAGGCAATATAATGACCCATACCATACCTTTCCAGCATTTCTGATGTGGCACTTTAAAAAACTTGCATATATGAATGTCTGATGATTGTCAACGCCATTTGGTAGCAGTGAAACAAAAAACTACTATTTGATGCAATCCAAGAAAAAAATCAAATATTCACATACATATTTGCATTCCTTCAAAGCTTAACACCATAAATGCATAAAGAAGTGTAAGAAATGCTATTGCACAGATCCAATATCGTTCGTATTTCTGGAGGTGCTTATATTGGACATTTATAAACATGTTGAAATTAAACTTTTATCGCTAATTTTAGATTTCCAGGAAACAACATCAAAAGTACGATGAGGATGTATTTTGTTTAGTTTTCTTTTAACAGATCATTAAATTCGTACATTCATTTATAAGCACTCTATATTTATCGTGTATTTTTATTTTTATATTAGGGATTTCTTTTTTATTTCTGTGATATAAATCGTAGATTTATAGACTTCAAATATTGCATTCAGACCCTCATGATTTTTTAATTTTCGTTTCGGGAAATTTTGTTTCAAATTTTGATTTTTAAAAACTCTTTTTTTGTACATTGATAAAATTATTTCTTAGAATTAGTAATCTTTTCCAGTTTTAAGTCTATTTCTTATGATAAAGTTTGAGGTATTATATAAAGTCTTAGAGCCTAGAAACCTTTGCAGAAACACGAACACGGATACTTCGGACTGCTACTATGCTTGTAAACCACTACTCCAACATAGCAGGCAATCTTACCGCTAACAACGTTTTCTACAAAATTATATGAAATTTAATATTGAAGAAAACTATAAACGTTCTAATCTTCTAAGAATAAATATTGCCTCAAATCTCTTCACATAAATTTCCGATAATATATTAATTAATATTTTAGTTCGCATTAGTATTTTTTTTTTAATTTAAAAGATAACACTGAATTTTTAACTTCTCATAATGTTTCGAAATTTTTAATTTTTATCAAAAGAACAGTATGAAAGAAAACCCCCAGAAAAGTACGATTTGGATTAAAATTTTCTTAATATAAATAACATAATTTAATTTTCAATGTTTTTCTATACTTTCTTTCTTATGATTAAATTGCATTTAATTTTTTAAAAAATATTGATTTCCGGCAGTGAAATATTATTTCCTTTATTTTACTTAATTAATAAATAGGAGTTGAAAAGTTTTTTAATTCGATTATTATTTAAAGTTTTTAAATATATTTAAAAATTCATGGTCACAAATATTATGGAATTTTTAAAATTAACATTTCTGAAATTAATTTCTAGATTGATTCAACTATGTATAATTATTTTATATAAAATCCAATGTACTAAATTTATAAATAAATTTTATATTCTTCAGGCTTTTGTTATTATTCAAACTTCCTGAGTTCTCGGACAATAAGATAAGAATGAAAAATTGACAAAATATTCAGTTCTTACAAACATGAAATGTATGATGTTAATTAAAAGAATTTAATTAAAATCAGCGTGAACTATTAGAGAATTCAAAACCCATTACATAGCAAAATGTATAAAGTAGAGCCGTAGTTTGTTACTGGATGTCAAATTCAGTTTAAATAATCACAAGTAAAGTAGGTCAATTTTAAACACAAGGAAAGTAATAAATACAGGGCGGTTATAATTAAACTTCCCCTATAAACAGCATCCTACAACGCAAACTGATGAATGAATTGCAACGAAATTTAGTGTATAGACTATACACAAGATGCGCTGACAGAATTTCGAAAAAAAAAAGGTCCAAAATGTCCACCAGAGGGCGCCTTTTTCGGGAAAACATTAATTTTAACACAATAAAGGACCAAAACGGAATACAGAAACAATATTTACAATTCAGAACAAAAATTATTAGTAATAAAATATAAAACTGGGAAAAACTGTCAGTTCTAGGAAAAAATGTCGAGATTTGCATTCTTGCGAAGAAGAGGAAGCTTTATGAAAAACAGGTTAGTGTAAGAAACGTTTGCAGGCGTTGTCACGTTCTGTGTCGATGTTTCCGGCTGTAATGATGACGTTTTCTTGTTGCGACGCTGAATAGCTTAAATAACTCCATGACGCTTCATGTGCGAAGCATCACAACTGATCAGTTACAATCTGCTGTTGAGCATATACTATCCATCGACTTGAAATTTTGCAGGTGAATGAGGGTGGTCACATGGAGCACTTTTCCCTACATCATCCTGGACTCGATTAAAAACTGCTCCTCCTGTGAAATTTCGTCCTAATCTGTTCTAGTTTCTGCAAATTGAACTTTATTTTTCTCTCTAACAGCATACTGTTATCTTTTCCTTATCTTTACTTTTCCTTTACTTCCTTACCTTAACTGACTTTTCGAAGACAAGGTGATCAGAAACTAGTCAATAAATGGTAATATTGTTCCTGCATTCCGTTTTGATCGTTTATTGTGTTAAAATTTATGTTTTTCCGGAAAAACTGCCCTCTGGTGGACATTTTTGGAACTAATTTTCTTTTTCAAAATTCCGTCAGCGCATCTTGTTTATAGTCTATATACCAAATTTCGTTGCAATCCGTTCTCCCATTTGCGTTGTATGATGCTATTTATAGGGGAAGTTAAATTATAACCACCCTATATATTAATGTACCACATTACGTAATCACCAAAAATGTGATGTGTCTTTCTTTTTTGATGTTAGATGGCGGCAGAAGTCTACGAATAGGAAGTACCTTTCAGGATCACCCAGCCAAATCTACAGGATGTATTTAAGTTTATATTCATATTCAAAAGAGATATTTAAAACTTCATCGCGAAAAAAACAAGTTTCTTTTTAATATTATAGATATTTAATAATAAAAATTTCAATTTGTAAGTAATTCGCATACTTATAAATGATAGTTCATATTTGCTACATTTTACTGTACGAAAATAGGCGCTGTTCAATATGTTCAGATTATATTGTTTATTTTTTACTTTAAATACTTTTTCAAGAAAAATTTGACAAATCAAAGTTATGAAAACATGTGCTTCTCATACAAGTACTTCGATAAATTTAAATTTTAACCATACTCATTTATTTTAGAAAATATTTTAAAAGTGATGAATGTCTGACAATTTATTGTTTATGATATTCATTGTGACTTAAAGAAAGTTATAAAATGCCTAAGTTTTATCAGGAAAACTTATGCAATCGAGCTGCCATTTTAAAGCCGTATACAAATACCAAACAGAAAGCTAACTTTTTTATTTTATGTTAATAGTTTAAATAACAATATAAAATATCATATAAATAGTCATATAAAACACCATCATGAAGAAAATTGCTTTGGATATCGAGAATATATCTTAATTTTTAAGAGTAAACATTCTAATTCCTATTCAGTCTATATATTTAATATTATATTCGATCTAAATCTAATACATATAATAATTTACTTATAGATAGATACTTATAGTTATAGTAACACTTCGTTTTATTCCATGAATGGATGAATACAATGATTCTTATATGCTGATTTTTAAATTGTATTACCTTTAATTATCTTTTATCATATTATTTGTTATGGATATCAAAAACAAACTGCAACATTCTGAGATTATATTAAGAATACTCTAATTAAATAGGAATTTTAATCACAACTTTTATATATTTTACTAATTAAAGAATGCCTTTATTTTACTATATTAAATTATTATTATTTGTGCCTTAAGGTTTTTAAATATGAAAATATTTTTATTAAAAACCTTTTTCAATTATTACATAGCATATTATATAACAACATTTAATATATTACATAATTCTTGATCATGAATGTTGGGGAAGTTTAAGTATTAATATTTCTCAAACTGGATTCTAAATGTCAGAACCTTTGGGAAATTTATCTTTACCTACATAAATTTATTGTCTGATAATAAAAAATTCTGAAATTATTAAACTATACTATTGCCATTTAGATCTAATGACTGTAAAAAATTTATGACTCGAAGAATAGGACGAATAATCAATTACAATACTTTAAGTTCATAAGCAGAAAACATAAGAGGTTAAATACAATCATTTCATTTGAAAAGTTTATCAAAGAATAGTGCCAACAAAATCTGTATATTCCCAACATGAATAGCTTCTTTATTTTGTATTCTCCTTATTGCTTTAAATCAGAGTTTTGCTTAGTTTATTTGAAACAAACAGAATGTTATGAGAAAATAGCAATAATTAAAATTATAATAAATTCAGCTTTCTTTCTGTTTATCTATTATCTTGACGAATTCACTTGAGGATCGTTTTTCTATAGGAGCCACACTCATGTCTAAAATAATATGACCAGTCTTGGCTCAAAAATTCGATGAAAGCGTTGAGAAAAGTTATAAATCTCTACAGAAAATCAAATTAAATGCATTTAATAATAAAAGATAAATAATTTTATTGCTATGTATTCAAAAAGAAGATTTGTGCAATAGTTAGAAAAGAAAAGCAAAAGTATTCTCCAGACAGCAGATTTTTCATCGAATTCCTACCCTGACAGTCGTACTGTGCAGACGTATTCTCTAGAGCTCCTGCCCAAAAGATTGGCATATCTAATCTAACCTACTTCCATTCAATTTATACACCTTACTATGATAATCTCTAGCAAGTCGCGTCAGCTACTCCTGTTCATTCATTCAAATCACCAATTTATTGAGTGATTTCTTCTTTACTTTGCACGTTTTTGTACATTCTTCTTCTTCACGTCCATTATGCAGGGAAGAAATGACAGCCGACTTCGTAATATCCAAATAGTTCCCACTGACAGAGAACCAGCTGAACTCTACAAATCTCCTCACGCTATCAGATCCAATTCAGCCAACTCCTAATACTCTACAACAACTTTATACATTGTCCTGGAAATATCAAGACTGCTTAAATGAATCTAAACCATGAGAAAAATGCCAAATAGCTGCTTCCTCTCAGCAGACAACTCCTTGCACCACCAAAAACAAAACCAACAGCTCCAAGACAAAATACTCCTAATCCGTCCACTGAAACACCGATAAATTCCTCAGCTACGACTCCTGAACTCTCCAATTGTGAAGTAGATATGTATATTGATGTTTTTATCCCTGCATCTGCTAGAAAATGTGTTCTAATAGCCAAGCATAGAGTTAGAATTGCAAAATAAGTTTAAAGCGCTTCAAAATCCCACAGCTGTAACCATTCAAGAAACTGAAAGAATAACTGAAAGGTACCCACCCAGTATCCAGATATTCTATAAAGTAAAAAAAACAACAAAAAAAAGAATTAATCTGCATTAACTGGACAGCCATCAAATAGAGCGCCTTCTATCTTTGGCGAGACCACAAGGCTTTCCATGTTACAAAGATATACTTCTCTGTCAGGAAATCTTATGGATAATTCAACCCAACCCAATTCAACCCAACGTTATTTCAAGAAATCTCTGAAAATTAAATCCATTCTTCATAAATTTCCTGTACTTTTGAAAGTAGTTGCAAATATCAAGACTGCCAAATCTAAAGACGAGAAAAATCTTAATTTTAACTTTTTGTAAGCTCTGACTTTCTTACCACTCCAAGTTTGCTTGCTTTTTCCACAGACTTTGCTACTTCCTGATTGACCCGGACAACTCCTTTCCACTATAATTTTCGGATTGGCTCCTAGCTGATTCGCGGACACTGAAAATTTCTTTACATAGTATTAATGACATTTAAAAAATTACTTGTTGTGCTCCATGTTCTCTCTATAGTCATCAAAATCCTAAACTCGAAGACGTGTGATCAAAGGTCCCAGAATGTGGCCGATGAACAATAGTAATTCTTCTTCACCCTGCTGTTTCCCATGCTGTAGAGGAAACAAAAAAAAAAGTGAATCTACATACCTAAAATAAAACTGGACAATTTAAAAAAAAATCAAAATAACATCCTCTGATCCCAAAAAGGACATTCCTACATTGATATTCCATTTTCAAATTCTTGGATTATCTATTAGATCAAATCTTAAGAGGATTATCTAAATAAGAGAGATTCCACAAGACTGTAAGAAAATATGAAAATATATTTCCTGGAAAGAATAGTCTGTTGTCTATAAATCTGGGTATCATAAAACTCCTTCACTACTGCAAGGAGTTTTTGTAAATTAATTATCGGCATATTCTTAAGAATTTCATCCGATGTGCCTACATAAAAATCCCTGTTATTTCAATTTTTTTCTCAATTCTAGATTTTTGTTATTGATTCTTGGTTTCTCTACAGTTTTGTAAACTTACAAGATATATTATTGAAAAAAAATTCGAATTTTTATAACTTGCGAAATAAAAAAAAACCGATGTCAACAAAAGAGTTGGTAACATTCTCCCCAAACTTCTACATCATATGAAAAAAAGGGCATTTTTCCTTTGACTGGTCTTTAATCTGTTCTATTTTTTTTTCTAATTCAATATACACAGGGGCAAATGCATATACATATTACATTGATTGTATTATTAACATTGATACAGAAAATCATTCAATTATAAATTAAAAGAGACAACTGCATATACACTGCTTGACAATTGCTAATAAACATTTAAGTTTTTCGGAATAATTAAGTATAGACAATTATTGAAGAAATTAAATTAAGTACATATTTAGTAGGGAGGATGTGTGTGCATTTATTATAGTGCAAAATAGTGCAAATATCGGCACATGGAAGAATTAAAAATTTAAAAATAAGAAAAGATGCTCCTTGATTGATTTCCAAACAGCACCACAAAAATTGATTCAGGTCAGAATTATGCAGACTTGAGTACCTTACTGGCCGTATCGATCACGTTAAGTAACAAACGGTTGTGCATAACGTGTTCCACGCTCTCTCCACAGTAACTGGTGGCCAGAATCACTTGTCACACTGAAACGAGATTCGTCTGAGAATATCACTCTAAACCAATTTTGGATATCCCAACCAACATGTTCCTTACACCAGCGTCTCATCTCTCACGACGATGGCGTGGTTCAAGCAGGATGCAACGTACAGGCTTCCGTGCATACAAACCAATTTGATTTAATCGCCGTGAGATGGATCTTGCAGAAACATGCGTTCCGGTAGCGGTTGAAAGGTTTGCAGCTATCTGGCCAGGAGTTAAATTTCTGTTCCTTTTTGCCACGATGTTACATATCGATCCTCTAAAGGTGTAGTATTCCTACCACGGCCCCTGGCATGCTTTTGAAAGCATTTCCACCTTCAACGACCTTCTTTAATTGCGAGATGGCATTCTTTGATACATCCATTGCAGCAGCTATAGTGATGGCACTTTGCCTGCTTCCAGTCGGCCAACTGCTCGTCCCCGATCATAGGCACTCAAATGATGTCATGCTGACATTTTTCTCTTAATTATTGCAAGCACCAAACAGAATTTCAGGGAAAAACTTTTATAACATCCTGCACTATTTTGGGTCAAACATCAAACAGCATGAATTTTAGTATGAATCATGAGCTTGTATGCAACGCCTTTTATACGGATAACGAGTCGTGGTCTACCACGCCCTCTCAACTTAAATTTACTTTTATTGGTCAGCTGTCTGAGACGCAATTTTGCATAAATCACTTGTTCCTTAGCAATTGTCAAGCAGCGAAAGTTTCACTGAGATGTATAGACTTGTTACATAATGCCTAAACATAGTAAAACGATTCCGAGATTTGTATTTATTGCTCAAGGAGCAAAAGAAAGTATCTGATTTTTAAGAAAATTGGTATCATTCATTAAAAAAGTATCTATAAGTTATATGATTATTTACCATAGATTTTGAGTTGCAGAATGTTTTTAAAAAATGAAAATCTACGCAAAGTTAAAATTTGATATGGGAATTTCAATTAATTTTTGAAGTGTTAAATATTATTCACAGTAATAAACGCTTTCCTTCTTTCATGAAATTTCATGGATTCTCCTTTGTCCAATATTTCTGAGTGGAAATTCATTTTGTACAGGCGATAAAAAGAATAAATCTTCTAGTTTGTAATATGTGAAACAACAATTCCAATCATTGCACCATTCCAAGGAGCTTGAGGTAATTTAAGGAGCTTTTATCTGAGACGAGATAAGTGAGAAGCAGGTGATTTTCGAAGAAAAGCAATACTACTTCTTGAACTACTTTGTTCAAATTTATAAGCAAAGAGATTCTTTGGGTTCTTTAAGTTTCGATGTTAAGAGATTCTTTTAGAAAAGATTTCAGCGTAATCCTCTTTATTTTGAATTAATGTTATCATGCATGGCTTAAAACAAAAAGAAACACATTAGTACGTAATGTATGGATCAAGTAAATGGAAATTTAAACTAATTCTTGATATGGTTGATTAAAACAGCAAAAGTTAAAAGAGAAGAAATAAAGGTTGGAAATAAGATAATTGTAAAATAAGATTATTGTAATTAGAAATAAGATTAAATTGTAAATATTTTTATAATTTATTGCTTAACAAAGTTTTAATCATAAAGATTGTCATAAAGTGTTTTAATATTTTGTATGTTCTAAAGTTATCTGTTATTCTTAATAGTTTTTAATTGAATATGAAATAAAAAAATACCGTTCTAATCAGTTTAAATAGTTATTGAATTATGAGATTTAATATTGTAATTCTTAAATCAATGTACTACCTAAAAAATTCTGATATGAATATCAAGGTAAAAGTAGTTCGATTTGTTTTAGAGCAGGAATTACACTTTTCATTGAATTTTGCCATAAATAATTCCATATAAAACATTTTACTAATGATTTTTTCAATTATGAATTAAATTTTTTATACAAATGCTTCAGTTTAGGTATAATTAAGCAGTTTACTATTATTTATTAATAAACTGTAGTTTTGTTTAATGACAGAAAATAGAGCATCTTTTTTCTTGGTCTTGTCATTAAATAATTTACATTAATATTAGTTATACAGTTATAGGTTTTCTATTGAGAAATCTAGAGCATGATTCATATAATTATCTTTTGGTATTTAATATTTCTAAAATTTTACACTTTTTATCCTTTTATAATTTGAACAACTTACACCACTTTTATTGAAAATTGCTTTTTATCTAAGTTCTAAAAAAATTATTTTTAAGTAAGTTAGGACTTAATGTGTTAGGGATATTATTTTATACCTATATTTATTATTCAATTTTATCTCTACGATAAAAATAATTTTGCATGCGAATAAGAAATTTGCATATGAAATTTTTGTTTATTTCAATGTGGAAAAATTAATATTTTTTAGACCTTTAAAATTATTATTACTTTCATTTGTTTAGATATATTTGGAAATAAGATCTTATTAAAATGCATACTTCTATTAGATCTTATTAAATTCATATAGAAATTATTCTTACTAAATATAAAGCTATTGAATCCTCTTGAAAAATCTATACATCAAATATTCACTTTACCCTTTTTTCAATGAAAACTGATTATTCTTTCAAGATCTGTAGTTCATTCAGAAATATTACTGAAACTTTTCTCTTAGTTATCTGTAAATGTTTCTATTGTCTTTCCCTTGTTAGAGACTAAACATTTCTTTAAAAAAATCTTTATCATTTATTGAAAATATTAATTTCAGTACATAGCAAAAGAAGAAATGCCATTTTCCCCTTTTTAAAGTAAACTATTCGAAAAATAAATTAACAATATCTTGTTGAGGAAGTTATACTTCCCAATTTGTTTGTACCTTCAATAGATTTATTCTTTTTTCAATAATCATTTAGCGCTTTTTTTTGAAAAGAAGATTTATATTTTAACTATCCTTGCATGTAATTAAGGATTTTTCCGAGAAGAAATTTGATATTTTATGTATATATACAATAATCAGAAATAATTCCCTTAGCAAATGTTTGACTAAACTATGAAATAATAAATGAAAACTGTCAGTCATCATTAACTATAAGTTTACTTGGATTTAGAGAAAACCTGTCAATTATACTATTATAATTACTTTTCCTTGTAAAAGTTGGTAGAATAAACATGAATAACATTACAATCTACACGTATTTTGGTTGTATATTTTAATGATATAATATGGAAAATACGCGTAATACAAACGAGTGTCTAATTAGTTTTACAACTTTCAAATTTAATGAGTTCAGATTTTATTGTAAAAATCTTTTTAAAGCATTGGCATTCAGGTACTAAGATATTTCTTTATAATTACCATTTTAAAAGCATTAATCTAGGAAATAGACTTTTTAGAATTCAAAATTGGAACAAAATGTTTTTACAGTAAAAAGTGTTTTTCAGCTACATGATATATTTCTATTTATTTATTAATTGATACTAAATTAAATATACAATTTGTAGTACTAAATTAATGATGTGTAATAAAAAATGAATGCAGTAGGCATTGCTTACCATGCAATTTTAGATAAATATGCATTAAATATTTATAAGAAATCATTTTTTTTGTAGCATACTGTTTTAAAATTTTTGTTAACGTTTAAAATATAAATGTGCATTTTATCCGATCTAGATTTTTTTCATATCTTCATCTCTTTGATCTAATATTTTCACTGGATAAATGCGTAATGTTTTATTAATTATTTTTTTTTTATTTTGTCGTTAGTCATTTTATTCGGATAATGATAATAAATTTTCTAAGAAGAAATAAAAAAAATCGTATTTTATATCACCACGGTCACCATGATTGACAATGAATTAAATACAATTCCAGTGAAATATTGTTCTTTTACTAATATTAAAACAGAAAAAATTCATGTCTGGCATTTATTGTAATAATTTTACATTAATTGTTCATTAATTGTTAATAATTTTACATTAATTGTTAATAATTTTACAATTCTTGTTCCTGAATTAATCAGTCATCGTTAACTTAAATTTAAAACTTCGATTTTTTAAAGTTGTAAATCATTAGAAATCTTTAATGAATTATAGTTTTTCAAAACCATTAAAAACAAAAATAAAAAATTATTATTATTTATTTTAAAATTATTATTATTTATTTATTTTATAATTTTGGTGTATTTAATGCAAAAATATTGAATCGATTAAAAATTTTACATTTTTTCCCTCCTATCAAAAGAAAGGTTTTATTTAGTTAAAATATTTAATATATATTTATATGTATTAAAAAATAATTCTAAGTCTCACTTTTCATGAATAAGAAGTGAAATCATTAAAAAAATTATCTAAATTTAAATGCCAGTAAATGGTTGCAGTTAAATTCTAGAAAAGAATGTTTTTTTTTTATAATTTTTAAGTTGTCAAACTACCTGCAGGTAACTTTTACATTTATAAATTTTAATAAATATATTTTAGGAAAAAAAAGAAAGATATTTTTCGGCCTGTTTCATGTGACCTAACATAGATTTATATTTGTAAGAATCATTTTCTGCATTTGGAAAATGATATTCTTCTTGCAAGAGCTGGTTAATTAGTATTCCTTTATTAGGCTTTCCTAGACATTACTTTTAATGACCAGACATTTAAGTCTAATTTCTATGAAGAACGAGTTATCACACAACTATCTGAAGGCAAAATTCATTCAATCGTGGGCTATGAAAATATGTATCAATTAGTTAACTCTGGATCGAGTTAGAGTGGGGCGGAGAGATTATAGAAAACTCTTAGCGGCAATTATAACTCTCGGAAATGCTGAAATCAACAAATGAAAATTAATAGCTATTAATAAGAATACATAAATAAAAATGAAAGTATTATTGCATTATAGTAATTGAAATTATTGAATAATTTTTTTTAAAAAAAATCTTATTCATAAATACTGTGTTAGAAAAGTTAAAGTGAGTTTTCTTCGTAACGATTAACGCAGGAGTTATTTTTTTATTAAATATTGTGTTTCCAAGCATTATTAATTAAATATGTGTCCAAACGTAGAAAATATGATTATATTTTAATTACTCTTATTTTCTTAATTACAAATATAAAAATTTACTTTTTATTTCTAGGGCGTTGAGGTCAAATTTTAAGATATTCTATTATTGATTTTTAATTTACAGTATCATAGCCATAACTTTTTAACAATTTTAATCAACTAGTATAATATTTAATCGAAGTCTACATATATTTGTTCATATTAAATTTATTATATAATTTGCCTCTCCAAAGAGAAAAAAATAGTATTAGTTTCTAGAAAACAATTTATAAATGGATTTAATATTACAGATCATAGTGAAAAGAGCAATGAAGTAAAGAAATAGACAAGTAGGAGGAACAGTTTCTCTGAAATAAAAAACAAACGGAATTACATAAAAGTTATCATATTTTTACCATTTTTTTCGGATAGAACATAGTAAGTAAATCATCACCAGCTTAATATCAATGTACAGTTTTAGAAATATTATCGATTGCTTTCCATCTTATGACTGAACAATGGGAAAATTACTGCATATATTCTGAGATCATAATCGCATAGAGTATTATTATTCTAAAAGAGATCCCCTTAATATTTACGTATTCAATTCATTCAAAGATTTAAATAAAAAAAATCATAATGAATTAAGAGTAAAAGCATTTAAATCAGACAAACATACTATAAAAATATCTCATCAATTATGCATATGAAGTAATAATCTCGAAAATTAAAAATTTAAGAAATGTTAAAAACTGTTAAAATATCATTTATAATATAAAAATTAGTGGGAGTGGTCACTTCAAAGCTATCTCGGATATTTTTTAAATAAGTTATTATATCTCCCCCCTATAAAATAGCAAAGACCCTCTCCCCCACTTCCTTGAGCAAAGACGTGAATAATTGAATGCTTAGAATTTTATTTCAAGCCTATGAAACACATGTACATTGTAAAATCTGATAAAGTAAACATGTACTTGTGTATTAATGCAAGGTATTAGCTACTAATAAGAGCAAAACATAGGTCTTGGACTTGAATCTACATTTTTTTAAATTTTTTATTTATTTATTCTTTTATTGTTATGTATTTATTTATTTGAGAATCCGATCATTAGAGATTTATCTTTGACATTTGGATAGTACACAAGTGATATAAAATCGAATATGTGTCTTGGATTCGTTTTTTACTACCAATTTAAGCTTAGAGTTAGTCCAGGGCTATAGTTGTAGTCAAATGTTATACACCAAATTTCATTTATTTATTTCAATTAATGACACGATCAACACGTTTGACACGATCAACCCATCAACAGATTTGGTTCCAAAATAGAGCCATAGAACCATATTTTAGACGGCACACATGTGTACCAAATTTTATGTATTCAACTCTTTACATTTTGAAATTCTAGTGTTCATGTGTACTCAAACAGACAGACAGATTTCATTTGAATGGATTTCACACAAAATTTAATCGATAGCTAAAAAAAAGATTTATAAAATTTCATTGTCTAGACAAAATGTATTTCTGTTCTCATGTTTACAAAGAAACAGACTTAATACATGCATAATAATATAATTGCACACATGTAAGCAGAGCCAGAGGCATATATAATTCACAAAAATTTGGTTCAGACTAATAAAGCTCTGAAATGGAGAGATTCTTCAAAATCTCCAGTTTCAATTTTTTGACAATTAAAATACTTTTACTTTGCATACTTTATATACAAGAAAATAAATTAAGCAAACATATCGCATTAATTTAAATTTAATACACAGTCATGTTAGGGCTTCGATTGAGGATCAAATTTTTGTATTAAAATATTGTAATAAGCACAGAAATCGCTCTAATTATTTACTATCGAATGACATCAGTCATATGTAAACTAATCTATCGTATAAATATCATATTATTTTCATTTAATGCTTTTAATTAAACGATTTGCTTAAGTGATTAAAGGAGATGCAAAATAACCAGAAGAAAACAGGCGAAGAAAATATCCTTTCCAGAAACGTTCTGGAAATTGTTACCCATGTCACTATAGTATCCATTGAGTCAAATTAAAGGAGATATAAATAAATTCAAAGAGTAGACTTAAGGTAGAAAACTTAATCGAGCAGAAAAATATGCATAACCTTCATCGGATGCATAGTCGCCATAACTATGGAAATTCATGTTCCTATAATGATAAAAAAATATTTTACAAAAATTATCTTTGTATTATTTTAAGATTCAACAGTTATGTTTCTAATGATATCATTTTCATTTCCATTCAATTTTTACCTTAATTTTAATAATATTTTTAATTGTGTTAAATACACAAATGCTGTGCGACAATGTCTTTTAAATGTTATGATGGAATTAAAACTGATCTAATTAACATTTAATTGCGTGTGTTTACCAATTATGAACTCTGCAAGTTGGATTTTCACTGCTCCTTTTATTTCGTTATAAAAACCTTTTTAACTTGCAATAAACTAATTCAATTGAATCCAATTCCTTCTGTAGTATCAAATAACAAGGTGAATTTCTAATATTAATATTAATATATATATATATATATATATATATATATATATATATATATATATATATATATATATATATATATATATATATATATATATATATATATATATATATATATATATATATATATATATATATATATATGTATGTATGTATGTATGTATGTATGTATGTATGTATGTATGTATGTATGTATGTATGTATGTATGTATGTATGTGTGTATGTATGTGTGTGTGTGTGTGTGTGTGTGTGTGTGTGTGTGTGTGTGTGTGTGTGTGTGTGTGTGTGTGTGTGTGTGTGTGTGTGCTCACTAGATGAATCATTTAATAGTCTAAAACATTAATAAACTGGATAAAAAAATTGGTAGCCAAAGACATCTGGTTTTCAAATACCTCGCCTACTTCTTCTTTGCGCATTGTTGGTATTGTATTAAGAATTTAAATTCAAAAACAGTTTCTTCTTTGAACTCATTTTTTCACCGTGGGGATATATTCCAATAGAATGACTTCCTCTTCCCCGTGATCTGGGCGTCCTGGGTTCGAGTTCCGGTTTGGGCATGGTTGTTCTTCTGTTGTTCTATCTGTGAGATGTGTGAATGTGCCCTCCTGTAAAAAGGGGTTGTGCAAGCGAATGAATGATGCGTGAGTGGCAAAGTCGTACTCTTGGCCCTAGTTGGCGCTGCTATAAAAAATAAGAGACGTTCCCCCGGCTTAAATCGCTGTCTTCGTAACAGCGGGCTTGTCAGTGGCAAGTGCCATAAGAAACAAACAAACAACAACAAACAGAATGACTTCCTTATTGAGGTAGTGATTACGCATTAAACAAAATGAGATTGCCATTGAAGACCTCTAAAGTATTTAAAACGTACGAACCAAGTCAAAAATGATAATTTTAATACTATTTGTGTCTCATAGTACTTATTTTTAGAAAAAAATCATTAAGTATCTGAGGATGGTACATAAATACACTTTGAATTCAACAGTATTATTTTGCATTATTATTGAAATGGAAAATTCTTGATAGTCAATAGAAGTCATTCCATTTGCATTTGGATTCAGAGTTGCATTTATATTATACGTGTTTGTTCTTCCCAGAGTTGAACAGGACGGTTAATGAGTTGAAAAATCAATCTCTTGTGAAAAGATAAATGAGATTATATTTGATAGCTAGCTAGATTAACCCATTTTCCTCATGTTATTGATACTCCTTCTTAAGTTATGTATTTTGTTCTTTCGGGTTTTTAAAGTAATAGATGCCGAGACACACGCATTCATTAATGCATCAATTAAGCTAGAATACAATCAATAAAAAAACTCTTCAAACTAATTTTTCTCCTAGCAAAAAAATTTAACATGACTCTTTAGTCGGTGGAAACGCTAGCATCAAGATATTATTAGTTATATATATAATAGCTTACTGCTAAGCTCTGTTTGCTAATCATTTCTTTTTTAGTAATTGATGTTACTCACTTAATAATGTAATAATCGATAATATTTAAAATTGGTCCACTTATAATTTCCATATATTTGTAATTGACAGTTTTATTATTTCTATTTGAAAATTTCTAATACAAATTAATATAATTTAAATTATAATAAGTGTCTAAACCAACTAACATTTAGATAATTCTACGATGAAAGAATGAGTACTGATTTTATTCTTTTCTATAGAAAAGAATTTGAGTTTTCTTTGTTCAAAATTTCGATTTTTCTCCTTTTTCTATGAAGAACTGTTCACCTGATTTAGGTGTTTAAGGTGTGCATAATAAGAATTTTATACTTTAACACATATCCATGCATAATAAATGTTTCAGTAAATTACACATTTAAGAAATCTAAGATGAAATTTGATTCAAATTATTCAAATTTTCAAAATCATAATTATTCAAATTTTCAAAATCATAATTATTCAAATTTTTAAAATCACAATTATTCATATTTTATGATAGAACAATTTTTGATTGAATCTTGAGTTTGTAAAAAACGAACTGCTTGAGCAAACAAGAAATCTTTAGCTGCCTCAGATGTTTTGATTTTTTTTTTTCAGATTTCAATAAGATCTTCTATCGTATTCTTTCTACAGAAAATTTATATTTGTGTAAATAAATGATGGTTCCGCTTTTGAAAAATAAAGAACGTCACCATCTATGAAAAAAAAAGGTTTCCCTTTAAATCATATCGTAATTTTCTTCCTGAAACTAAATTCGCACAGAAATTGCATATACATCCAAACAGTAGGTGATTTCTTTCTGTAAAAACACGTAAAAATGAAAAAAAAAGGCTTGTTTTTGATCCAGCAGAAGATAGGCAGTAGTGGGAATTTGAGTTGTTTGTAAAAAAAATTATCAGCAATTCCCATTACTTATTAAATAATTTTTTGTCATTAATTCATGTTATGAGTAGAGTAGGAGCTGTTGGAAGCATTTATCTTCAAAAAACGGAATTTGTACCATCTATGAAATATTTCTTTTTTTATTTCTTTAAGGTATCTTACAGATCTTGGCGCATAAAATAATTTCAGGAAAATTCAAACTGACATTTGATTCGAAGCACTTTGAGCATCTATCAAACGGTACTATAAGGCATGCTTATCATTATCTTCTATTAGTATAATTTAATCATCATTCATATGTTTACAAGAAGTTCGAAATAGCTTGTTTCTAAAGTCTCAAATCAAGATTTGGAAAGCTCAAAGATACAAACTCTGAACTGCCATGATTTGGAAGGAAATCATGGCAGATCATTACGTTAGTGCAACTTCAATCTATTTTCGAAAATCGAAAGTTTCACTGCGGGAATTACAAAGTGTGGAAATTTTAAAGTGCTAGTCTCAGTGTTCTGATAAATAAAATCAACGTTACAACACCCGTTTCAGTATGCGTTCTCACTTTGCTTCGAACCTGGACGATAATGTAACTGAAATCTAAAGCAAAACCATAGTAAAGAAACTGAACGAGCAGCTATTAATAAAGAAAAAGTAGGAAACGTTATATTTGTAAAAATGTTAAATTTAATTTGTAACTTTATTAAAATATATGTACTACTCATATGTTTCTGGATATATTTTTCTCTGCAGTTTGTTTAAGCAAAATAATGGATTCACATTCAATGATTCAGTCATTTACTATAAATTCTTAAAACCAATAATTTCAGAAACTTTATTTCAAAAAAAAAGTCTACGTATTTCTTGTAAATCACTTCCGAAGCTTTATTTCGATTAGAATATTTTTGCCATTTTGCAATTTTTGCTTATGTAAAACTATTCCTGCGCGGCTTCGTTTGCAATCAATTTAAAAGCATTCAATTTATCCAAGAGCTATAACTCAAAGATTGAAAAACGAATTTTCATCATTTTTTTTGAAGAAAATATTATTTCAGAAGCAGTGATATTGCATAACTTTATCTTCATATATAATTACTGTTGAAATTTTGAAACGAAATTTTCCAACCATAAAAATTTGTCTTTCTGCATTCCTTATTTGAATTGATTCCGAATTCTAGTTTTTATAATCTGATGATTTTCCTCTTTTACGTTAAATTTCTATAATTTGAAAACTTTTTTACTACTTAGTTTCGCTCAAAAGACTTCGATATCTAAATGGTTTTCTTATTTTGTGTTTTCTAAATTCAATTCCATATACTACATAAGCATTTTTCATTAATTAGAATTCCTTTCAAGACTTGCAATTTTAAAATATCAAAAAAATAATCCTGTTAAATCACTGTAAAAAGACCGAAATATATGCCATTATCAGTTAACATATGCAAGAATTGCAAGCAATTCGTTAATAAAGATATATGTTGAGTATTTTATGGTAGATATTCTTTAAAAAGCAACAGAATTAAGTCATCAAACGAAGAGTTTCTAGGAATTATATACCGGATATATAAATTTCATAATCTTTTATCTTCATGTAGAAAATAATTAAAACATAAAAATACATTGGATAGCAAAGGAAATGAGATCAAGCTGGAATATTAATAAAATATAAAATGACTTTATTTTTTTTCTTTATTTTATACAAAATTAATTTTCTTTATTTTATACGAAATAAACGATCTTTATTTTTATCTTTACCTTTGTTGTTATCTGTACACGAACTTTGTTGTTATCTTTTATAAATCAAAGGAAAAATAAATTTTTCAATAACTTTTGAATATATTCTTAATGGGAATTGTTGGAAAATTTGTTTTTCAAATATTTTATTGCATTTGTAAAAATTATTTGTTTATGTAAGTCATTATATTAATCACAAAATTTAAACTAATAAATTAGCGTACCATTTTGAAAAATTAGAGTATGAAGGAAACTGTTTAAAATTTATTCAAATAATAATAAATATAAATGAATGCTTTTTATTGAAAATGAGTAAAATAAAATACTTTTTTTTCTTTGTGTACTTTTTTCGTTGTATTTCTACAATTATAGAGAGAATTTAAAAATGTTAACCTTTCAAGTAACCCTAATCTAGAATTCAGTAGGAAAATATAATAAAAAATGTAATTTTGAATTTTTTTAAAATTATTTCTAATTTTTATGCGGACATACATTTTAATAATTCATTTCTCAAAATTGCATCTTTCCACCCATAAATTTAAATATGAAACAAACTTTTTTCTCTGATACTGAAATCATCTTTAACACATGAAAAAAATGTATTCTTTTTGCTTTATTATTTATACTTTTCTCAAAGTTAAGAGAAGAATATAAAAAAGTGTATTGAAAATCACATAATCTTTACATTTAAAATTGTACGGAACATGATAGATTTATATGCATAAAAGAAGGCACTTTCTCTCATATTTCCTTGTCTCTCTCTACCTTTAGTTAAAATAATACACTTCACCATGAAATTCGTTGCATGGTATTACATTTTGCAAAAGTAAGTTATTCTTAAAAATCTTAGTGTATTTAATTTTTATTTTTATTCTTTTACTCCAAAAGAAAAATACATTTTGGAAGAAAATTGATTTCTCGTTTTAAAACACGAGATTACTAATTTGTTCGACATCTATGGTATTGCTTATGAAGAACAGAAAAAATGTGCAGACTGTTCGATGTTCATATAAAAATTAGGAAATCCAGAATAGAAAACCTATACTACATTTCAGTGGATTATGATATAGTTTTATATGTTTTTAATAGAAGTAATAAAATATGAATTATTTTGAAAAATATATTACAAATAAGATTATAAAAAATGTCCAAACCAATATTCTTAGAAGAAAAATTGTGAAAAAAGGCTGAGCAAAAGCCTGCCAATTTGAAATGAAACCGTATCATAAAGCTGCACTTTGGTGGCAAAAAGTGAAAAATTGAATCATTATTTAGATATTGACATGCATGATTCAAGGGCAATATAGGGGTTGGCGAGGGAAAGCCAAACCCCTAGTCATAAAATATAAAAAGGATTAGCTTCCAACGTATTCCAAAATATATCTGAATTGAGTACGATGTAGAAAAGGTAATTCTTTTTTAGACGTTCAAGAATCAATCAATATGACTAACAATTCATACCATTTGATCAAGCGACGAATAAACAAGAATTAAAAAAAATTATGTTACCTTTGAAAAATTTTCATAAAGAAGATCATAACAAATTTAAATAATTTCTCTTTCGCTCAGAATCTAAAAAGCAATTTTCTATTTTTTAATTTTTTTTTTTTAATTTTAGCTTTTTTCTAGATGTGAATTATTTTTGCAATTTTTAAAGTAATTATCATAAAAATAAAGCTGTGTCGGACTTTTGTTTTCAAAAACTCGGATTTAAAGAGATGCTGTGATTGGAAAATAAAAGAGATAATGCGATAAAAAATAGAAATAATTTGAATTTTTTAAGTTTTGACCAATAAAATTCATTTAGAGTCACTGACAGAATAAGAATTAAATGAGAAAAAACTTCAAATTTTCCACTTCCAACATTTGTTAGAGAAATATATTTCAAAGTACCTACCAATTTAAAAGGATAATTAATTAAAATGTATTAGACGAGTCTCCTCTCAGAAAATTACGCATCTTCCCCATTCTCATTTTATCGCATGAGGTAGGTTAACAGATTCTCACTTCTGTATTTTAGAGTAGACTATTTTAATTAGAAAAGCCATTCCGAGTAGGTGGAATTAAACTTGTGTGCTATCCTTAAATATCATTTTTATGAAATATGAAATTTATCAAAATTAATTATTTAAATATGAAATTTATCAAAATATTTTTTGTTTATATCCTTTAAATTTATTGTTTCAAATACTAAAAATTTAGCAAACCTTTGGTGCAAAATAGAAGAAAAAGTAAGTTTTTATCTTCTGAATACAAACCACGGAGAACTCGCACGTCTAAGCTCTATACTGCTGAACCGGTTTTGTATCAGTACCTTTTGCAAACTGTAGAGCAAGTTATCTTCAATGGCGCCTAAGGACGAGAAATGCCTGATATCCACACTTGGCAGTGAATAATTATTTTTGCTGTTAGATAACTGTAAATGATAATGAAAAGAATTTTACTTGATAAATTCGGAAATTACTTTTAATTTTTTTTTTAAATTTTGCATTTACTGAAATTCTTTTCTGATTTAATAAGATAAATGTTAGTCTGTAAGTACACGTATTTAAATTTCTGTAAAATTCCTTGATTAAATTTGTTTTAATCAAATATCTGAAGTGCAAAGACAAATATCTAATGAATATAAAGTGTCTATTGTAAGCTGAGGTTTTACTCGAGAAAATAACATTGAAAATATTTTATGTATGAATATACAAATTTTTAATGTTTGGGATTTATTGAGGAATTCAAGATATAAAAAATAAAATAAAATAATAAGTTGTTGCAAGATTTCTTAGTATTGAATTGAAACTGAATGAGCTTTGAAGTTTTGGATTCTGAATAATGATACATGGATATAATATTTTTGAAAATTAGTTACTCATTAATCACTCAAATAAATTAAATTGATATTAATTCCTTACACTAAAAGCTCCATATTCTAAAATTTCAGAAAAAAATACTCCAAGATACCATAAAAAGCTTTAAAATATGTGAGAAATAATTAATATTAAACAGTTTTTTTGTACATCAACATAAAATATTGTTTTTTATATTAAATTTGTATTTTTATTAACATGAAAGGTACTATTATACATATGTTGGGACATAGCATGCAAAATGTAAAACATAAAATTTTAATTATGAGGGTAGTGAAATCAAGGCAGTAAAGTATATTATATCAGTAATAAAGTTTTTTTTTAAAAAAAAATCAGGATTGAATTAATATTCTTGGACGTATCCTTTGAGGCATCAGTAATTAAAATGCGGTTAAACTAAGAAAACTTTTTGAATTATTTCAGGAATTCAAAAATAGGAAATTTCCTAAAATATTAACCGAAATTTCAATGATTTGAACAAATAATTTGGGAAATCAAAATTATAGAAAAGACCAATAACTCTAGTTATTTTTGAAAGAAAAAAAAAATGAAAACTTCGAAAAAAAATCGCAAAAACAATTTAAAATATATAGCAATACATATAATGTAATTTGGTATGAATCTAACAAAATAGATTTTGAACTACTGAGTAATATTTATGCTGTTTTATTTTACACTTGTTTTATCGAAAAAAAACACGCTCTAAATCATTAGGTATTTAAAGATCCTTATGTTAAAATTCAATTAATTGCACAAACATTAATCAAGAATCAACGGTTCTATGATAAAAATTAAATATTTTTCTCTAGGTTTAAAACAACCAATATATCTAAAACTATTATAATCAACCTTTACTAACCTGTCTCTCATTTTTACAGATCATTTTTTACAGATTTTTACAGATCATTTTTTATATGAAGGAACACGTTCACAATTCAATTTTATTTATTTAAGCAAATTTGTGCATTCTTCAACAAACCCTACCTTACTATTATAGTTGCTATGTTTTGTAATGTCTAATAAAGACGCATATGTTCCTCCTACAGAAACAGAAGTCTCTATTTGTAAAAATGTCTTTTAATCTACCGCCAAATCAATCACCAAATTTTACGTGCATTTAACGTTAAAAGATTATTTCACTTCGTTCAATATGTATAAAATATATAAAGAAGATAAATCAATCAGACAACTATAGTCTTTTTAAAAATAATTTGTATTTTGAGAAATAATTGTAGGAGGAACTTTTGTATCTTGATATGTAATACCAATTCTACTTGAGCAATTTCATACAGATTTTTTTTTTACAATAGGTGTTGAAGTTTTGCGTTATAAAAGAGTATATTTCTTTAAAAAAAACACCCTTCATGTTCATTATTCATATATGTTCCTTCCCCAAGCGTATGCATGATGGTACTTGTTGAAGATTAATCATTAACAACATCAATCAATTAGTGAATATTGTGGATTTATCCCGCCTATTTTGATGATAAATGTGCTGGAATTGAACGAGTTCATTTCACCTACGTATTTGCTTACATATTGTGTTGTGACTTATGTCACTTTACAAGGTCGCTGACAGTCAGATGACATCAGCGAGTCTTTTGTCAGCGATTTAAACCAAGTGAGAGTCTTGTTTTTTCAGTAGCGCCATCTAGAGCCAAGAGTACGACTTAGCTACTCACGCGCCACAACCCTTTTTAAGGAGCGGACTTCATGTATTTCATTCACTCATCCACAGGCCGTAATTTAGCCCTGCATCAGAAAACGATCACCTTTGATCCAGAACCGCTAGTGATATTGTCTCGACATGGAGGACTTTGTGACCACGGGAGATTTATAAGTGCGCCAGTCACCACACGCACGGAGGGTCTTCGGCCGGCGAGGTTCGAACTCACAACCTAAAGGATGCGAGTCCAATGCCCAAACAACAATGCTATCCTGGTCCATTTGTTTATAAACCTAAATATGCAACTATACTTAGATTCCGTTTGTCTTTAGGAGTATAGGGTTAAGAATCTCCAGTTAACTACTTTTTATATAAACGAAAGTGAATTTTACCTAGCAATTGAGTTAAAGTTTGAAATAATTTATAACTTCCGTTAGTTCTATATCATAAATCATTTAAATTATACAAAAGCATATTATAAATAGGAAGGATGAAGAAAAGGCTAATGATTTTTTTGAAATTTACTTACTTATGTTCGAGTATTAATCTGTTAACGATTTACAATGCAGTTTAATGACCCCATGTGTTTTATTAGAATCAAACCTTTAATCTGCTATTTCGTTTTGAAGCTCATCTAATGCCACTTCAAAGATTCCAAACGCCACTTCTATCGAAATGAACAATTGAATAATTCAATCACAAAGCAATGCAGTAAGACTTTCGGACATATAGCTGACTGACGCACACTTCGAAATTCCTCTCAAGACTAAATTTCCTTGGATAAAGGTGCAGCTGTTTTAACAACGTCCCATCAAGCTAATTTAATGATGGTTTCTACATGGTAGCTTCAAAAATAACACTCAGAGTTAGAGCAGAATTCTTCGTATTTGGCATCCGTGCATGGATAGTGGTCGGTTAAATTTAATGATAATAATAGGCTGTGTATAGCGAAATCTACAGACTGACAGAGGAAGGAAACTACGCAAAATGAATAATCCCCATTTAAGTGCAAATAATTATATCAAAATTTCTTCTTTAAATAATAATAAACAGAGACTATGTTTGTTAGAAGGTTTAAATCGCTCTATACATTATAATAATAAAATTTTAAAATCCATGTGGGCAACAAAAGGAGCATCATTAGAATACTGCATCCCACTATAACAAATATAATTCTGACAAAATCTTCAAATATTGATATTTCGCTCAAAAATAAACACTAAATGAATTCTAACATATATTCAAATAAGTAATATAACATTTAGCGACAAGAAAGGAGAATGTGATGAGTTACACCAACTTAAAATTCTTGTTAATCAAAAATTTATTTGTCAAAATTCATATGGGAAAAAGGACAAGTTATAGAAATGAAGATTGGACGGGAAAAGCACCTATAACGTGTCGAGTATCATGTCATACATATGACTATAACACCATGAGCCTCTAAAATATTTTCTATAATCAGTATAAGTTTTAAAAAGATAAATTAGGTATTCAGCATTTAAAATATATTCTTTTTCAAGTTTTCTGTGTTTTATTAATGTAGTTTACAATACAGCTTTATTTTAAGCCTGTACAATTAACTTAGGTTTGAAACGAACTAATAAGTATGTCTATAAAGTGATATATATGATGTTTAATGAAAATTGTAATTACTTTAATATAATTAACCAGCTGAAATATAACGTATAACATTGTTTTGGGCATCTCCAGCTTTCTTCATCAATAATATGTAATGTTAAAAGGAAATCAATTTCAGATTTATCAAAAGACGATAAATCTCCAAAAATTCAGATTTATGGAAAGATTATTCCTTCAATTTTAAAAATGGTGGGCAAATTATATAATTATTTTAAATATGAAATATTTGAAACGTCTTTTTACCAAAGACATGAATGTTTATCTTAATAATTGGTAAATTAAAATAATTCCTTAACACATATACGGAAGAACATTTCTTTATGAAAAAGCAATGAAATTCTGTTAATTTTTTATTAAAGAAGTTGTAAAAAAGACGCACCAATCTT
This sequence comes from Argiope bruennichi, assembly GCF_947563725.1. Taxonomy (NCBI): domain Eukaryota; kingdom Metazoa; phylum Arthropoda; class Arachnida; order Araneae; family Araneidae; genus Argiope; species Argiope bruennichi. The sequence continues at coordinate 113,913,779 of NC_079152.1, read as the reverse complement.
GTTTCAATACAACTGTACTGAATCTTCCTCGGAATTCTCAGTATTTAGTTATTAAATTGGAAGGAAGCGTTACCTTTCGAGCAATTACATTCGTTTATTATTGCTAGTCGTCTGTAGATTGCTATCCTAAGCATATTGTCTGCCAGAAAATTCATTCTGTAATTAATGAAGAGTAAATCTCTAGATGTAGAATTTCCTAGTCTTAATTATGTCCAATTATATGTTAATAAATATTATGCTGAAGAGTATTGCATTCTGATTCTACGAACGTGAGAATTAAGCAGTAAAGGTGTCAGAGTGAATAAATTTATATCACCTGAGGTTGCTTCCTAGATTGAATTAACAAATGTTTTGTGTCAATTTCCAAGGTCTCAGCGAATAATAAGTACAATGAGAAGGGATGCATATATTCTTAAGCATACTAAGTAATATAATTAAAATATGATAAAAAGTAAAAAATGAAATTATTATAACATATGAATAATTAAATTATATGAACATTTAAACCATGAAATTTCAAGATTTAGTTATTCTCAGAAAATTAAGTAATATTCAATACCGTTAATTTACAAGTACCTGCATATGTAGAACAATACAAATTCTGAGCAAATTTTACAGAAAAGTGTAGGTTTTGATTAAATTTTGAATAATAAAGTATTCGGAATTTTTTAAAGAGGCATCATAAAGAAAGGGGCCAAAATGTATTATGTTCTACATATTTTAATCCTTTTGTGATTCGTCAAAATTATTGAATTCATCTATATATTAAAGAAATAAATAAAACATGAATTACACAGTCCAATTAAATTGTTTGATTTCGCCAATTTGATTTTCATCTAAGAATTTACATTCGTTAGTTGGTTAACAATTTCTAAGCCGACCTTCACACTATAGTTTTGATTAATATTGGAAAAGAATTGTTTCACTGTGTATTGTATTTTGAGAAATCCAATAAAAGATTTCTTCAGCCGTAGCCTCTCGAGAATTTTTTTAAAAAATTTCAATCTCATTTGAATGTTCATGCCCCTCAACATGCCATGAATAATCATCCTTCCACTTCCTTTTCATTTCAAGATAAATTCAAAATAAATTTTTGACAGAAGCTTCAATCTTAATAATGAGCCTTACTCCGGCAATTTTCATCGTTACATTGACAATTTAAAGAATAACTAATATATTAAAAAGCGTTATCCTTATTATACAATTATACATTAAAATAATATTTACTTTTAGTTACATTATTGAAGTTATAGCTTCACTGTACCATTGTTATAATACGATGCAGTACACTATAATTGATTTGCATATTTGAATTATTATTATTACTAGTCTCCTTCAATCGCCATGTTAATGCTAGTTGCTTTTAACAATCTATTAATATCGTCAACTGGACTATTTTTGATGAAATATATCTTATCAAAACAAAAATAATTACCTGTTTAAAATATGATTGCACGATAATGATAAAACAGCGAAATTGGTTAGCAGTACTTGTATAGATAAAAAAAAGTATTCGTCGACTATATTTAATGAAATCGGGTAAGTTGTTGATATTGGGGATTCAGTATAAGTTTTGTTTTCCAATATCGGTTATATTTTCCAAAATATTTTATATCCAAAATATCGGATTTATTTTCCAAAATAGGATGTGCATGACTTTTGAGAGCGTATTTATGAGTAAGGAGATTTCATATGGAATAAAAATGTTCATTATCTGTTGCTCAAATATTTTATTTAGTGATTATAACTTGGTTCTCTGTCAAGGTACTTTTCCACAGAATATATTCTGAGGAATTAATTTTGGATTTTTTTTTCTCGGAAATGGTCTATAATCGAGAGAAGGAAGCCATTGAGGATACATGCCTATATCTTCACCTTATTAATAATCATTATTTAAAAAATATTAATAAATTTATTCGTAAATGGAAGTCTATACATTGGCTGTGATTTGAAAACAAGTTCTTTAGTTTGTAAATTATTTTAGATATACAAATGTGGAGAGAACAGTTGATAAAAAAAAGTTAGTTACAAAAAAAAATTTCTTGATTTGCTTTTATTTGGCTTGTAGTTTTCTCTTTGTAGGATTTGTTTGGCGATAAAAAATTGATAAAATCTTTGAATATTTCTCTTTATAAATTTTATGAAGAAAGAGATTTTAAATCTGAATTAAATGCATAGAATTGTGAAACAATAAAAAGAGGTCATATTATCTGAAGTATCTAAACATTCAAATAGTGTTATTCTTTTGTCATCTGTTGTATCAAATTAACTCAAAAAGGAATTATAACAAAACGAATACCTGTAATGTAAGAAATACATTTGAATTGCAATTATGTATCATCGCTTCAATAGTAATAAACCTCTCTTACTTTTTCTAAATTTTATATAAAAGAGATAAAATTGAATTATCTACTTTCAGAAAGGAATAGTGCGTATTTTATTTTATGTCTAGAATAGTAGTACGATCTCATATTCCTATCAAATATGAAAAGAAGTCGTTATTGGAACAACGACTGGCAATATAATCAGAAAGCTCATTTTTCTTCTTTTTATTTTAGAAGAAAATAGATAGGTGATTCTCATTATATTGTTGTTTTTAGTTAGTCAATTTTAGTTGAATACTGATAATATGCATGATTCCTCTGTCATACGATTATTTTGAGTAAAAAAAAAGGAAAAATTTGTAATGGAAACTTTGAGATACAAATCACGTCTCTACGTGTTAGAAATATTACCAGGATCTGACGACAGTTTGTATTCTTTTGACAATTTAGTGCAGCATATTTTAAAGTAAATATTGTAGAAATATCGTTTAAATTTTACGAAATTGTTTCCTGAATTTAAATTATTACATTATATAACGGGCCAAGAAGAAAATATTCTATTATGTTAATAAATTGCATTCATTAAATTTATTAGTTTCATAACAATTAAATTAGCGACATTTTCCTTTTTTAACGCTTTATAATGCATTATTTTACTTTTTAAAATAACTGTTTTTAGTATTATGTTTCTTTATCTGTGTGAACAAAGCAATTCGGATGATACTTTAATGAGGCAGCTAGGGCTTTTTTTTTTCTCTTATAGGTTGAATTTTTGAATGAAGTTCTCTTATAGATTTCTAATTCTTTTCAAATTTACATGAAAAAAATATTAAAGTTCTTTTATGTTTTGCTAATTGGAAACAACATTATTCAATTTATTAAATTTAAACAAATCAGTTTAAATTTTTAATTTCAAAAATGTATTATTATACTAAAATGTAAAGTTATCTTTCTTTATTTTTTTTCCAGCATTCAGTTTATGCGTAATTATCACAAATATTTCGAAATTCAAATGTCTACAAAGATTCTAAACTCTAGCGCATCGGAAAGCGAAAAGTGAATGAAAAATGGATTCCGTGGGAAGTGAATATAAACGCTACCTTTAAAAACATGAAAAAAATCACGACAAATACTGCAAAAAAATCACTGTGATCGGTAGACAGTAATCAGAAGTCGTGACAAACCAATATTTCTGCACTTTATAATATTTTTAGGACTTTTTTTTAAATTTTTTCTTTAAATTTTAGTCTTTAATTTAATTCTTTTTAATTAAGGAATTTTCAAAGAGAATGTTCGTTGTTCATTCCCCAAAGTCAATTTTTCTTCATGCAAGTGTGACATTTTCTAAGGAACTAAGCTAATTAAGTAAAACAACTGTGACATTTTCTAAGGATATGAATCAGCATAGTGTACGCAGTTCACCAATGTAAAGTTACTAATAAACGAAAAATTCCCACTGAAAGCTTAAAGGTAAGCTGCTAGCGATGAGAAATTCTTTAGAAAAATCCAATGATCATCTGTTTGTAACATCTGAACACGATATAATCGACAAGGAAATATGAGAAAAATAGAGCGAACTGCTTTCCAAACCGCAGAATTCAATACGCCTAACATGATTGAAACTGCTCATACGCTTGTAACGCTAGAATTGATTATCGCCTAAATTTTTGCAAACACTTTAATGAAATGGAAGATCGTCCAGAACGAGATCAGTCACATTTGAATCTAATTTTTTCTAGTTTATCAAATCAAGTATACCTCATTGTAGTTTCTCGTTTTATCCCATAGATCTTTTATAGTTTATCAACAAACTGTTTAAAACAAACAGAAAAAAAATTAATTAATTTATAAAAATATCCAGCTATTTCTTACAATAAAGTTCTTGTTAAATATTTTATGACATCAGTATTAAATACAGCAAAATGAAAAATTCATTAAAATTTAATTCTGACAATTTATTGGATGTTAGAAATTCCTTAGTATAAATTTGAACTAATTAATAAATTCTTTAATACTAGTGAGAAAATTAATTATTAATTTAATCTTAATTATTAATTTTCATTGAAAAAAGTCAAACTACTTTTATGTCAAATTGTTTAAATGAAAATAAGAGTTGTAAATATATAACCACTCGAAAGATACAACTCTATTTAGAAGAATTTCTCAAAATGCACTTCTCAAATATATACCTTTAAAAAAAGACATATATTTTGCATCATTCTGGTTTCCTTCACATATTAGTTGGTCAAAACTTTACAGAGAATTGAATGAGACAGGAATTAGAAATCATTATTTTAAATTGCAGATAAATGTATCTTCATTTTGAAATGTATTTCAGGATTCTTTACAAAGTCATTTGAAATGAAAGGGTCTGTTGTTTGAAATATGTATATTTGCAATTTGATATAACAGATAATGATATTAAAATCATCATCTGGATTTCACCAGTTCTATTCAAATTCAATTTTTCTTCATGACATAATTATATATATATATATATATATATATATATATATATATATATATATATATATATATATATATATATATATATATATATATATATATATATATATATATATATAGGCTGCTGAAATTATAGACGAAAAAAATATTATGATAAGATTATGCAAATTGGAAACTGTAGTCATTAAAAACCCGATCAATTTATTTCAATGTTTTTGCTAAGAGTTCTTGTATATTTATGAGATCTCATTTTTTACTTAATTTATAATAGTGTTTTGTATAAGTATAAATGAAAAATTTCTGAAGGGAAGGAGTCGAACAGGAATTTTTAACGGAAGTTTGGCATTTTACTTTTATCCTGTTTATTAACTTTTGGTTCAGTTTTCCGTAATATTTCTCATGGATAATGTATTTATTACAAAAACTCTTTAACACAGTGGGATAATAATGTAGTCGCAGGATGATGCATTTGTAGATTTTAGCAAAAAATTTGGATAATGGTTAAGTAAAATATTAAACTGAACTACAGAAAAGAATTTGTTCAAAATGAAAATTTTCGACACTAACATAGTTACATGTTTACAATAACACTTGCGCAAACACGATCCGGTTGATTATTTGTTTCATGAAGACAGGCTATATTAATTCTTCGGCAATGATTTACTGCATCTGTGTGAGACTTGTTATAAAAAGAAGATCGTAAATAATTGCATAAATAAAAATCAAGTTAAGTGATGTAGGAGGAAAATGAATAGGTCCTTGTAAGCAAATCCAAATATAAAAATATTCAGCCATCTAAACATCTTACAGTTGACGTATAATGAGAAGAAATGCCATATACAAAAGCCTGACAAAATTTACAATATCGATATATTACTCAAAAATAAAAGCTAAATGAATTCAAACACTAATACATAATATTGGAAAGTCAAACATTTATGGATGTATAAACATTCAATTTAGTGGCACCAAAATATATATGTAAATAAAATAAAATAAAGACTTTTTTAATGTTTTGTAAATAAATAATTAAAATAAAAAATGCCCACAAATACAAAGAGAATGCCAGCATTTTTACATAGCTTTATTGGTTACGTAACGCACAATCAACGTTTTAAATTAATGTAAATGGAATTAACATTAATACAAATCCAATTCAATAAAATAAAATAGAATGTTTATTAGTTAAATAAAATCATTTAATGAAAATGAAATACTATTTTTAGATAAACATCAAGTTTATATATATATATATATTTCAGATTAGCACCAATAAAAAATAAATGCTAAAACATTTACTCATAACACATAAAATAATTAACATTCCTCCATAAAATATTATTAAATAAAAGTAAAAATATGTAGTATTTTATTTATTTTAGAAATTATTCTAATTCTCATTGGGCGAATTCAAAATGTGATTCCATATTTAAACGTGTTTTCAAAAAAGATGAGAAGTTAACAACCATTTGCAGAAAATGTGAATGTCAATATAGTAATAACATAGTTCCTAAATAAAAATACCGTGATAAAATGTACTTTGCAAAAAATGGTGGCAATTAACTTAAACTATACATAATATTTTGAAAAATTCCTGACAAAAATATTTCGATTAAAAACAAAAAAAATATAACATATTTTTATATTTATATAATCTACCAGTTTTTGCAAGAAATAGTGACAATCTTAAGGGAATTTATCCATGCTGAATTGCCATTTTTGTGCAAATCTGAACAGGCAGTAGAAATTTTGTGCGTTTTATAAAATATTTATGAAAAAACACTTTGAAAATGTATTCAAATCTTAAAATGTCTTCAAAAGATAAATTAGATAAGAATGTTTCTGATAAACTGTTATAAATCGTTAAAGTAAAAAAAAAAAAAAAATATAATAAATGTTTTGATACCATCAATTTAAAAACATAAAAAATGCATAAGCGAAATTCTGTTCAGCGTGAGAAACATTTTTACTAGGAGATATTTAGAATATCTTCGTAAAAGAAAACACTTCAGCTCATATGGATAAATCAAAGCAATTTTGATTCCACCTTTCAATGAAAATATTTCTTTATTTATTAAGTTACTAGTGCCGAACAAAATTATTTTCCACCTTCTAGCTGAGTCATTGCAGTATCAATAAAACTGATATTGGGAATGGAGTTTTACAGTTAGAACACACTCCATGGGGACATGGCTGAGATGCTGGCATTTCATAACAACAGAAGGCATTTCGCTTCTGAATATTTGTGCACCTAAAAGGAAATGATAGCATCATTTATAGAACATAATAAGCTATCTTAGTGAAAGATAGTTAGATAGTTTATCCTTCCTTCGGTTTTTAAATCTTAATTTCATGCCCAATTTTTTGCCGTCCGGTAATCGAATTACGTTCGGAATTCTGTTTACGTCTTTTTATCCTCACAGAATTAATCAAATTTATTCTTCTAATTAAGAAACCACTCTTATCGTGATCTTCATAATGGATCAACCGTAACATTTCTTTCAAGAACTAGAAGAGGTTCCGATGGAATTCAATTAACGAATTTAGATTAAGGTTTCTGCCATTTAGTAGCTGACAGAGATTTTGTAGCAATCAATCAATTTTTAATTACAATCAGTACAGACACCTTTAAAAGTGCATGTATTCCTTTAACTGATTATATATTTTTAATTCATGAGTTAATACTGTCTTTACAATCCCTTTAAGAAAATTGAATATTAATTTTTTTTTGTGAAGTAATTTTATAAAGTAAACCTAGGCTAAACTTTCGAATTGATTTCAACCTTTAAAGAAATTCTTATAAATAGTTTATATATATAATTTTTAATCTATAGACTCAGTGGCACTAAGCACTAAGAATATTAAATAAAAACCAGTGATACATTGAAAACTGATTCAAAGAAATAAATAAGACCATGAATCTTATTTATTTCTTTTAATTAATTTCGATGAACTAAATTAAATTAATTAAATTATTTATTTTACATTTCATTGGTTAACATTTTTATTTTATTTTTTGTTATTCATGATAAATATTTTTTGAATAATGGAATACGAAAATATAATAGTTTGTTTGCTGAAATCTATTCCCTATCAAAAACTAATATTGTATATCTTATTTTTTTTCATATTTTGGTTTGCGCTCAAATTGAAATCAATTGTAAAAAAAAAGTAGAAATGGACTGTGTAAAAATATAAATCCTTCGAGCGCATAGAATTCATTTTGTTTCAAAAGGTAAAAGGTTTGATGCTGGGTAAATTTTACCAATCAAAACATGTATTGTAGCAATATGATGTTGAATCATAATGAGGGTGAAATTGGCCTTCAGCGGAAAACTCGTGTAGCTATCAATTTTTCATTTCGAGTAAAGAAATAAAATTGTATTTATAATAAGGCCTTATAATTTTCTTACTTTATGGACTAAGAAGGATTCGAAAAGAAAGTATAATAATTGTCGAAAAATATTGATATTGTAAATATTTAATGGATCTTGATTACCCTGAATTTGGAAACCAACTTTTTTTTTAATTTTGCTTAATTGTATGTGACCACGATATCTGAATAATGCAGATGGATTAAATTTGGTATGTTATGTCTTCACTTCCTATATACACCACATTTAGAACAATATATTTTATTTACAACTCTATGTTTCTCGCAAAGTAAAGTAAGCATGAAAATAGGAATTCAAAATCGCAAGCAACAATACGTATATAATTTAATCTTCAGAATCAAAGATCTATTTGAAATTTTGGAATAAACGAAAATAATTTTTGCCATATATCTGTGAGTTAGGTTGCACAACCACCATGCTCTTTGTCAATGCTTTAATAGTTGGCAGGGAGTACCGGGTCCCTTTTCATGAAAACTTTTAAGATTTTAAGATGAACGTACTTAACATTGAAAATTATGACTGTATCTTTTGAATATGCCCCAGATTTCGTAAACATTCGAAGTGATTATCAACATTCTCAAGAAGAAATTATCATGCCATCTCAACATTCTTTAGATGTTGTTTGTTCTCAGTAACATTTGATACATCTGATAAACAAGACCCTTTTTGCTATCTACTTGGAATTTTTAATTCCATTTGTGATTCTTGATTATTTTCATTTTTCCTACAGTTTGTAAATTAAATTTTGATTCCTATAAGATGTCAGCCTACTAACCTTTATAATAAAGAATTATTTTTATCAAAATAATGCTGCATGTCATCGTGAAATATATATAAAAATTATGAAATATATTTTTTGAAATTCGAATGTAAAATGTTTGTTCTTTTTGTTTCAGTTTATTATTACTTACTTAAAGTTACTATAATAAATTCTACTGAAACTTTATTATATAATAATCAAAATTATAATTAATTATAATTTTAATTATATATAATATACAAAATTGTAATTATAAAATGTGAATTATTGAGGTAAAAAAGAACTGAATTTAAAAATTATTTCCTATAAACTGCTATTTTTCTTCCGTTAAATATTATGCAACGATTACAAATATTTAAAATGTACTTAACGTATTGTTAATAAAATTTATAATTGTCTTTATGCAAAATTTAAGTAATACACAGAATTCCGACCGAATCCTGGACCAAAACCTAATAATAGCAGATTCAGCTATTCACCAATTTCGGAATTGAATTATTTTCCTGTGATGGCCTATTCCTAAAATATGATGATTTAAAGATTAGGGGGAAAATAAATGGAAATGTTTTTAATTTTATATGTTAAACTTTAAAAAAATTACAATAATGTAATACAACAATCGCGTATTGCTTTTCCTTAGTCTAGAAAATGTGTTAAAAACATCTATTTATTTTTACTATGAAATAAATCTATTTACTGTGATGAAGTCTTAATTTATAAATTGAAAATAGTCATTCTGGAACTATTAATATACATTTTTGATTTTAATAATGTTCTTAACAACTGAATCCTAACTAGATGTTGACATTAAAGTTCTTAGTCTAGGGAAATGAACATTCTGTATAATAAACAATGCGTACTGATATGCATATTGAACAAGATATAAATTGTATTGACATACATCTTCAATAAAATGAATAAAATTAAAATATTTGAATAAGAAAATATATCATTAAAACTTCTTTCAAATTTTAAAAGCTGTTAATTAGCAACATCAAATACAATATTACTTCCTTTTGCACTTTTCAAGGGACTAGATAAATAATTGCTTTGAGCGATAAAAAACGTAAATTGCAGTTCATTTATTAGATAATTACGACTTAAATATAATCAGATAGAAGAATTAAAACGTTTTATAATTGAAGCAAATGTGATAAAACAAGGCCATAACAGCGAACCATGCTCTGTATTATTTAAGCATAACATCCAGTTCAAAGCCATTAAGTTCACGACATGATTTGTAATAAGATATGATGAAGTTATCTAAAATATAATAAAGAAGCTATAATTCAAATAGTTCAAAGTAAGCATTTATAATCCTTTTAACATTTGCTTTGTAAAATCAATGTAGAGCGAGAAAATATAATGAAGATAAATATTTCATGCCTGATAAAATGTCTGATGCCTGATAAAATGTCTTAGGAAGAAATACTAGCTTAAATTTTCTTGCAGGTTAGAACAGCATAATAATCGTTATTTTCCTTTTGTATTTAATAAGTAGCTAAGCCAGAGGTTGAAAAACGTTATCTAATATCTTTTAGAATTTAAAGCAATACCTTTCCATTTTCTTGTTTTAATATTACTCTAAAATTGCACTTTAAAAAGAATTTGCAAAGAAATATTGAAGCATATATGTATGGAAAAGAAGATCGTGATAATAAACTATACGATAAATCTAATTTGCTTTATAACAGCTGTCATAAATATAACTGCTGCGCCAACAAATCTGTATAAAGCAAAGTGGATTTAATTTGTGAAATATTTGGGATGAACACTTTCTTCAGTATTTTAAAACGGAAATATTATGATTTTTTTTGTATTTTATTCGAAAATAAGAAATAAAATGTTTAGTTATTAGCACTAATATAAATTTCCCATTCATATGACAAATTAAATTCCTTTTACTGTATGAACACATTGAAAAAACTAAAATTAAATATTGAGGAAAATAATCTGTGACTTCACATGCATGATATTAAGCAGTAAAACACAGCTTAATATGATGCATGAAAATTGAAAAGTGAGGCGAAAATAAGGTAATATCAATAATATCGAGCTATTTGTCTTCAAACGAAGTAAATACAAACTTTAAAAAATGTCAAAATAAAAAAGAGTATTGATAAAAAATTAAAGGAAATAAAAAAATAGAAAATTTATAACGTTCAAGAAATTTCAAATACTAATTGTTTCCTTCATATACTTCAAATAACACTTCCAAAATACTTGTTATGTGTGAAATTTGTGGTGATATTCAAATTATATTCTTAATATAATTTTAAATTATAGCAAATTATACATTTTTTTAAAGAATTTGTTGACATTATCTTCCCTTATGAATATAAATCTTATCCATTATGAATCTTATATTTCTTATAAATATAAAAAAAGGATTTCTTCATTTAATCATTGGATATGGCTATAAGTGCTGAATTTCTATTATAAAACTTTGTTATGTAGTTTAGTTAATTGGCAATTGACGACAAGATCGCAATAAAAAATTTTTAATAGATATTTTTAAACTTTCGAATGTCATTCCATGTATTCTTTAATTTTTAATCAATGAAAATTTTATTTAATTCTGATAAATTCAAAATGTTGTTTATTTGAAAGTGGACTCATACATTTATTTATAAAACTAAACATTCTGCATTTCACAGCGAATTGAAAATCAGGATGATTTGAATGAGTTAGTGATAAACAGCATGTGCAAGAAGTTCTTAAAAATGGTTTTCATTTGTACTTTTCATGTTCCAAGAGTTTCATAATTCTGTTTATCAAAATGCTTATTTCGAATTAGAAAATAATACTTAAAAATATACTTTCCATGAATAACTAATGATCAAAAATTAAGCATCAGTTTATTTTGCGCTTATTATGAAAAGAAGTAAAACTGAACACATTCAATTATTATTTTTTCACAGATGAAAAAAAAAATTCATTTAAAACATAAGAATGATCCATTTATAATTTAAACAATTCTTACTAAGCACCAATTTTCTTTCCTGTCAGTTTTATAAAAAAATGCTGGAAAAGCAGGCAAGCCAGCTTTCTGAACAACGGAAAAATTTTGTGTTTTTTTTTGGTAAACATATATATATATATATATATAAAGCTTAATTGAATTTCGTCTAATTTTAAATATTTTAATATAATGTATGCCATCTTCTTCTGTTCATTCTATGAACCACTGGGAATTGATTTTCGTTTGTTTCTGCTGGAATTTTGATTCTTTTTAAGCGTATCTTAATTCAATAATGTAGAAAATTCTTTTAGTTTCCTGAAAATGCTATTCATAACCCAATATTCAAATAAGAAAGATTTCAATAGTTTATACATAAATTGCAAACAAAAATACGCCGAAAAATAGTTTGAATTTTCATGATAAAATATCGACGATTTGCAAGCATCATCTCTTATTTTTACTTAATAAAGATTGAATAGTATCTTTAAATTAAAATTCATGAATTATAACCTTTCATTGCTGTAATTTGAATCTGTCTTGTTTTATATTTTTTTGATTTTTTAAAAATAAATTATGCACAAAATTATATACTTGGAAGAGAAATATTTATTCTTATGTCTCTCGGGATAGCATTAATAATGATTTATTTTGTGAAGAAAATATATTTTAAATGTCAATGCTATTATTTTACTTTTATTTCGGTTACTAATATATAAAATCATAATCAATAATTTAATTAAGATAAGCTTAGTTATATTTGTGTCCTATTTAGAAGCAATGCTTGAGCCATTTTGGAAAGAACCAAACCATATATTTGAACCACTGTCAAATGAGTTATAAGTTGTTTCTTCGAGATAGCGGGAAGTAAGCTGATCTTTAATGCGCACAAACATGCTAACATGGCATTTCTTCGGATGAATCGCTTTTCAAAACTCTTATCTTGAAGACTTGAATTCAAAACAATATCTTTATGTAACTGCAGCTCTTAGTAATTTATCCAAATAAACTTGTAAATTTTCTATTATTTTTGAAAAATTTAGTTTTTAATAAATATTTCCAGATTATGCTTATTTTATATAAAAAAACTTTCCTTTTTTATAGTAAATTAAGTAAAACGTTTCCTTTTTTATTGCACTTTAAAATTTTTCCTCTCTTGACCGTCAGATACCAATCTGAAATATAAAAATCCTTGATATAAATACTTTCATGATTAGTATGATTTTGCAGCCATCACTATTTGCATTATGTCAGTCCTTACAAAATTAAAACGAAATTATCGTACATTATTTTTATAATATTGATCGCTGTGAACGTTATTATATACAATTGCAATAATATTAAATATTATTTCTGCTAATTCGGAAGTAGGAAAATGACATGTAAAAAAATTTTGAAAGTGGGAAACTAATTTGCATTGTAATTTCATAAAAAACGAAATATTAATAAAATTTTATCACATTTAGCAAATACAGCTCTCTTATAGTAAAAGTAGTGCTGAATAGAGCCTGCTTTAATTTCGTCCTATTTCTCTGAATCTAAAGAGATGGATTATTTTTTTTCGTATATATAAAAAAAGAAATGTAATCTTTAAGAAAATTCGAAACAGAGATTTCGACGAATCTCCATATTGCATGTCTTCCTAAATCCAGAAAACACTTATTTGTATTATGCATGTCAGTCAACTTAACAACAATATAATTCAATAACCGCTTTGAGCCTACGGATGAAATTTGGTATATGGTCTCGGCGCCACATTTGTAGATTTCTAAATTCAGCGAAAGTTTGTCTAGCCAGCTTTCTGGATACAAACTACACAATAACTACAAAAAGGATGGAGCTCCATATTTAAATTTAGTATACGGATTTAACATCTAAAGTGCTGATCTATAGAAATTTCGAACCACTGCCCTCAGAGTTGATCATCCTTCGGTTTTGTACTTCTTCATGTATGCAAATCTATAAATAAAAAAATGTACACAACTCAAATAAATGAAATTTCATATACATCTACTGGCAGCAATTATAATTATGAATCAATTTTAATTTCAATCAGTCTGGTTTCCAAAATATATATTCGATTTTCTGGTAATTGTCTATCAACCGCATCCCTTATTCATTGGATTAAAATCCTAGTAAGTGCTATGTCTAATCATTTCTTCACATATTTCTTATATGAAAGATATTTTACTTTATCTTTCAGGTAAATATGCATTTTGGCTAATTGGATATCGTGCAGCAGTTGATAGTAATTAATAAAGGACCATTAAGTTTGTAAATTATAAGATTATATTGTTGCAAAACGAACAACCGCTCGTAGTCAGCGTGACTCGGAGGTAAAGTACGCACTTGGAAAACAGAAGGACGATGGTTCGAATTCCTGTCAAGTCGCATTAATTTAAAGGTTGAACTTTAGTTTGTACTTCTTGTTATCCATTTGTTAATGTTTCAGAAGCTCGTCGAACCTTTCATAACCTTCGTTATAATTATAGATTATTCTATAAAGGTATAAATTCTGAGATCCGCAAGCAGTGGAGTCAGTTCTTCCCCTGCATGTTACAAGTTGCTTAGAGTTAATAAATTTGACATTGTGTTACTTTGTGACCTGTTATTCTTTGAGTGTCTGTGACAATATTTTTTGCTGAATATCTAACATTTCATTTGGATTGTTATGATTTATATATTTTATCTGTTAAAATATAAACTTTAAGCAAACAGAAATATTGTATTAGAATGTATTGTATTAGAATTGTATATTATATTAGAATTAAATTGTAATAGAATGTCACTCCCCTTGATCAATGATTCAAGGATTTCTTCGAAGTGTTTGCCATTTAGTTTCCTAGTACAAAATAATTACATTTTATTTTCTTTAAAAAAGATTACAAACATTGTTAGTTTTTTATAAATCAAGTAATCGTTGATTATTTATCATGTAAAAAGTTAAAAGGAATGTTCCTTAGGTCAACATAATAATTTAAAATTTAGGAAATCTCAAGCAATTTTTATTAAGTACGATGTTTTAAAATATTAAATAAATGATGATAATATTGAGAGTAATACAAATATGCAATGCTTTGTTAACTTCTGGTTTCTGTATTGTTTAAAAAAGAAAATAGAATTGTAATAGGTAATTATATAAATAACATAATACAATGCTTACAAAAATAATAATTGAAAGACATCCAAATGTATTCCTCCTTAAAGAAATCAAATATTCTTAATCTCTAAATTCTAAAATTATTTTATCGTTCTTATCATCATCAACTAGTAACAAATAATAAATTTTGCAATTTTCAAAGTAACCAGTTCTAAATATCTCAAAAACATATAAAAATTTTAAAACAATATTTCAATTTTTCTTTTTTACTTTAAAAAAATTCCTTTTTTATTGGACATGTTGATCAATGTGACATCAAATAACAACTTGAATTTTTTTAAATTTAGTATTAGCTTGAAAATAAAAATAACTAGATTTATGTTTTGTAAATTTAAAATGCGATCTTTAATGTTTATTACAAAAATTCAAATTTGTAAAGGTTATGCTGTATAATTTTTGTTTTGTTTTATTTTACGGAGACGAAAATATTTTAAAATAATGAATTATTTAGGAATTCAAAAATGGGGTTCAATTTCTCAAGAAGCCATAAATATTTATTTCTACAGTACGCTACTTGATAAATTATGCTAGTAAAGATAAGAAAGAATTAAAAAATGAGTAAACCAGAAGCAATATCGTTTGCCCATTAATCAACGAAAATTACTGGATTTCAGGTTGCTTTGAGCAGGTAATTAAGTTTACCTTCCATGTATTGACAACATATGCTTTAAGATGCAATTTCCATTATTAACAAGATTTAGATTTAAAATGTCCATGTATTCAAGGTAATTTTCCTTCGAAATAATGATTAATATCGTTTCAAAATTTCAAAATAGATTTTTGCAACATATTTTTAATATCGTATAAAGAAATTTCAAGAAAAATTTAAAATGTGTTGTAAAATGTATTAGAGTTGATCATGAATTGTTATAGCAACATTTTCAGATACTACTGTTATCTAATATCTAATAAATATCAAAACAGCATTCTTTTTAACATAATCTCATGCGATAGATGAGACATTTTTCTAAAAATTTATTGTAATAATTGTATTTCAGAGAATTGTTTAGTTCTCATAATTGATAGATATGTATTTTTTCTACACAACATTAAGAATTCTTTGAATTCGCTAGTTTTGAAAAGAAATGAGAATTTTTTTTAAAAATGTAATTTGAACTTTTCTCCTGTAATATGTATAAAAATCTCTTTAAAATATTCTTTTAATGAAAAGCGCATGAAGTAAAATGAAAGTAAATACATAATGTTTTTTTTCGGAAATTAATGAAGTTTTTCAGGGTATCACTAGTGACTAAACATACTTTCTTATAATAAGTCATCTCTTTTATTAGTAATATTGATTTAATTGCTTAATTAGTACTTAATATTTATTCCCTTTTTTGCGAAATAAATTAAATATATTTATAGTATATTCAACACTTTCTACAATTTATATAAATAAGAATGAAATTTCATAAATTGTCTTATGCTATAATACAAAATATTCATTTATAAGAGTAAATTATTTATATTATTTCATTTCACTTTTAAAAGCATCTACATTTGATATGCATTCTACCATTTACTTTACAATAATATATTTTCAATATCTTTTTTCTAGATAAAAATATAAATAAATCTTAAAGGCTCTAATCAAAAGAATTTCGTCTTCTATAAAATTTGTTTTCTTAAATTATTAAAATTATTTATTGCTACTTTTTAATAGATATAAAATATTTTTAAGAAAATTTCAAATAATTGCAGGATAAAAGAAATGGATTCTTATTGGATTATTTTAATTGAATTCCTATACAACTGACAGCTAAAAAAAATAAAATTTATAATTCCAGTCTTTCTGAAATCTAAACGTACATTTGATTATCACAGTCAACATAACTTTCAGTTCAAATGTATTTACAGAATTTTACCCACGTTTGTTGTTAAGACATTTTTAGTATATTCAACAATTTATATATTCTATACAAATTAGAAAGAAATTTCATAAAATTTTGTATGCTATAATACAAATTATATTATTTGTACTATAGCATATTGCATAAAAATCTGAAATATTGAGCAGATTTCATCAATCTTGACTTGCAAATAATATTATGTTTTAAAAAATTGCTATCTGAGGTTTAATAATAATTATTTAAATTATTAATTTTGTTTAATTCTAAACTTTTCCCCATTAGATAGAAATGATTATTTAATAATTCAGGCTGTTATTTCAATGAATTAACAAATTATAAATAGTTTAAATAATTTTCTTTGTTTGTTTCCAATCTGCCACTTATGCATTTAATGTATGCATTATGTATTTAAAATAATATTATATCCATGCAGCTCATATTGTCATTCTAATTAAAAATAATAACATTATATTTTATTAAGAGAATAACATTATATTTTATTAAGAGAATAACATTATATTTTATTTAAAAGATTATTTTCGCTTTAAAAATATAGTATACATTTTTGCATCCAGGGTTCCCCTTATATCCATTACAATCCCCCTTAACTTCGAACCAATGGCATTTTCGAACCAATGACATTATAACGCCATCTATCAACAAATTTTAAAATTATTAGTGCTGTCAGGTAAGCAGTGAAATGTCTAAGAAAAAATCAAATAAAGAATAGTAGAGCACTGTCGATTTAGTATGAAATGATACCTTGCGCTCTAATTTACCCTTAATACTGAAAACATAATGCAAAAAAAAAATAATAATAATAATTTTTGTTTATTCACAATTTCAAAAATTGTCATCTTATAAAGAGTTGAAGAGAGAAATTGACACTCTTTTCTGTCTTCAGAATCATTTATTTATAGTTCCCAATATGCTCTTCGTTAGCATTGTACACATTTCCAGTTTAGACTGGATTATTCGCAACATATTGTGCAACATAACAAACATCACGGAGACACATGTATTGCCATGTTGGTAGACGGGTTGCATATACTTATCCCCATAAGAGAAAGTCAAATGGGGTCAGATTAGGTAAGAGCAGGACTGAACCACCATACCCAATGACATGATTATGGAATATTTATCATTAGTACTGGGATGTTCTCCAAAGGTCAGTGAAAATTGGGGCGTTTCAAACAGCTGAAATCCTGATTGAAAATGGGGCTCATCTATACAGAGCCACTCGTATGCATCGATTGCTGTCAAGAGATGCCGAGAGAGGTTACGCATGGTGCAACTTTATAATGAATAACTTAGAAGCCCACCCAATATTCCTGGTAGGCACAATATGGACATCAACATCTAAAATCGAATAAAAAACAGCAATTAGAAATGTTATTGCAAAATTGATAATGATACGAACATGCATTTAAATATCCAAATTTAATCTGTATTTTATCTGTTTTTAATCTATTTAAAATGCAAAAACAGATCCAGTAATTAGAATAACACATAAGAAGTAAAAATAAAACAGAAAATAGTGATATTTGAAAAAAATGAGTGATTCATCTTATATTTTGCATATTTCAAGCAATCATGTTAAAATAGCTTAAAAACAGTAACTGTTTCTCAGTTTATTTAATTGAAATAATGTACAAGCACATTTGTTTTAAATATATTTTTTGAAGAATAAACATTTTACTATGATTGCTATATCAACGATCCTCAGCCTGTGGGGCGTGCCCCCCTAAGGGGACGAGAGCCCACTAGAAGGGGGGCGCGAGAATATCCAAGAGAAAATATTATTTTAAAAAATTGATTAACTGACTGAAAGGAAAACACACATACACATACAAAAAAAATCATTTCGATATATTTTATAACTTATTAAAGTAAAACAACTTACTAAATAAAAACTTATTTAATCAAAACATACTAAATTAAAAACAAATTTAATAATTATTAAAGACTTTCTTGGGTCTGTATTGCAAAGCAAAGTTTTTCGAAGGAAGACATAATATTAGAAATAACCACTTTCAGTTCAGTTTCTATATTTTGTCTTCAAGAAGCCACAGCAGAAAATCCAGTTTCACAAAAGTTGGATGTTGAAAATGGTAATAGAATGTGAAATGCCCTTGTTTTTAATGCAGAAAAATCATCCTTACTCCTGCCCAAAATTCAAATAGCGATTTATTACTAAATCGTCTTTTAGTTTCACCACTTATCGTGAAGTCTATGAATTTTTCTTAATCATGAATTGAGAGTCCTTCGGGAGTCTTATGAAATGGATCCCTAACCCACTCGTAACTTGCTATCAGTTTGTCGTCAACAAGAAAATACTTTTTTTAAAATTCTTTACCAGCATGGCTAAAAGAATTTTAATGGTTACAAAACAACTTTTACATGTTCTTCTTCAGCCGTGTAAGTTTTAGTACAATCATTCACATTTGCAAACATTGTTAGGTATTTTTGCTTTAAATTTCTGCTACACAATTCCAATTTTCCACAAAAAGCATTAACATTATCACTCGTATCCAACATACGTATGTGTATTTGTTCCTAGGAGTTGGAGATTCAAGTTATTTAATTTCTCGAATATGTCGATCAAGTACCTCAATTTCATCACAAATAAACCATCGCAAAAATTCTCTGCCTCCGGTCTGTTTTCTTCTGCTAGGAAGTTGGCGATTTCTTCTCTTTATTCATAAACACGTTGCAAAAATGTCCCATATGATGACCATCTTGCCTCGCAATAAAATAGTAATGCTGAATGTATTGAAACCCATGTCTTTACAAAGTGCGGAAAAGATTCTAGATTTCAGGGGTCTCATTTATATAGAATTTACTACGGTTACAACCGTAGTTAACACAATATTCAGACCAGGACTCATTGCTTTCGAAGCCAAAGCTTCTCTGTGTCACGAAACTTCGAGAAAGGCTGACACTGTACATCTTCGGCTATATCACCAATTCGACGAACAACAGTATCATTTGAAAGAGGTAGGACTACAATTGTTTTGAAAAATTATCTCCAAACATAGTTTCAGCAATCTCAATTGCTGCTGGCAAAATAAGCTCTTCACCAATGGTGTGAGGTTTTTTTACATCTGGCTATTTTGTATGAACTTTGTAAGATGCAATTAAAGCTTTTTTATGCACAAAAAAGTCTCTTTAAAAAGGATTTTTGCTTTTTATATGATTTTAATTTTAATTCGAAGAATTCTCTGGGTTTATTGACGTACTCACTATGAAACGTTTCAGTATGTCGTTTAAGTTTATCAGGTTTCATGTTGTCTGCGGCCAACATTTTTGAGCAAATGATACACATTGGCCTTTCTTCTTCATTTACTTCAGCACTGGTAAACCCAAAATTTAAGTGTTCTTGAGAATATTTTATTTTCGGAACCACGCTCGTCTGTGTACTTGTTGATGCTTGACTATCATCTAATGCTTGCTTACTTCCGCTTAAAAATTTATCCATGAGTCTGCATAAATCTACTGCCGTGAATATTTAATATGGTGAATTGCAATGAACACGAAAACATATATAACATACACATTCACTATAGATTCGATAACGGTAAAAGGATCGACTCGAATGAGACTGGCTGGAATTGAAACTTGCGTTTTCGAACATTTTCCTTCTTTCTATGAGAAAACATTTGCTCCGCGCATGCTCGAGACGGCATAGGTCGTGTGGATTCCCTTCCACAAACATTGCTTATTTTTTTCACTTTTGTTTATTCATGCTTCTGTTTTATTTCTTTTATTATTCGAAAAAAAAATGTATTTCCAGTTTCTAAATTTAGCTGACCTCGTCTAGATTAACTTTCATTAACGATTTTTTTTTATTTTCATATTCTTTTAATGTTATCTTCCTGTTTGGCTATCATTTCAAATATAATATTAAAATTTTCCCAGCTTTCATTCGCTTCATCTGTTTACAGCCGGCTTGTCCAAAATGCAAGATGTGGTTTCTCGCTAACGCTGTCTCTCTTTTACTCTTGTTTTGGCAGTTAGTTAAAAATAATTTAACAACAGAATCCAAAATACTCAATATACATTATTGTTGTATACATTTTATTGTAAGCGGGGGCCTTATGGAAATTATGATTGAAAACTGGGTCACAAATACTGAAAGGCTGAGAAACGCTGTGCTATATAATAAAATGTAATGAAATCGGGAATGCATATGCCAAAATTTGTTGACGGTATAAGGAATTACAAATGTTTAAAAAATCGCCATATAGCTATTCAGTTTAACATTCAGTCCCCCACATAGAGAGATTTTGAAGAAAAAGATCTTAGTCCATAATGTCTAAGAAATATTGATTGATTAAAAATTATTTTTATCATTTTATCTATATCGTTTAAGTAATTTTAAAAGTATATTTCTGAAACCAAAGTTAATTATCTCTATCATTTTTTGTTTGTTTTTCTGAATATTGAAAACTCACTAAACTTTCATTAACCATTTTTTCTCAAAAATTATTATATACATATATATAAATAGTTATTTTTTTCTATTTTAATGGTTAAAATATAATATTCCTCACTCTTTCCTTTCCTTGTTAATAATATTTTAACTAGCGAAAAGAATCATTTTGTTTTTTAAAAAATAAAAATCTATATCATAAGAAATGCATCTCTTGATGAATGCTTTTACAACTATTACTGGAAATGGTGAAAATGAAAGAAACAATATTTCAATATTTTTATAGAGCAAGTGAATTTTATATTCATCGAATATAAAACATTATATCAGTGATTGTTAAAAAGCTATATTTGAGAAAGGAATAAAAAAAAAGCAAATATTCCTCAGCAGACTTCATTGTCAATATTTGTATTTTCTCATTCATTTCGCTTTTAAGGTTTTTTTGTATTTTTAACAATGGGGAAAAAACAATAGGGATAAATAATCGAATAAAATAACTATTGAATTAAAGTATCAATCGTAACTTATGACTAAAATACAAAATGATGATAAAATAATCTAAGGCATATTATTAAACCTAAGGTTTCCAGAGGATTTGAGATGTTCCCAATGGGAATGCAATTTTATTTCAGTTTAATCACATACTAATGAAATTAATTAAATAAAAATTTATATTTTTTAAAATTAATTTAATAACAATGAAATATAACTAAAATTATGCATTTCCATTACATTTCGATATAAATTACTACTAAACACATGGATTTACTTCTAAAATGTTTAATTAATAAATGACACCGAAGATAATTTAAACCGTAAACAATTACGTAGGTATATTTAGGAAAATATCAGCGTATTTATTTGTTCAAATTCCGAGGCTAGTCTAAGCTAAAGTTCAGAGGATCCCATGCTTTGTTATTTTAATGGTCTGTAGTAATTGTGCATTTGTCGCAGTCGAAATTGCTAGGGAAATTCGACTTCGACATCCAAACACTGCATTTGTATCGGGAAGAGTCATGTGTCTGTTTGTGTATCGGGATATCCCAATGGCTTTGCTTGATTTCGTAATCTGATACAATGTTACAAGGATACCGCATAATTTGTAATATGGGAGGCATTAGTAACGCTTCCGCCAACAGAATGTCTAGATCTAGTATCCTTTCAATTCTTAGTAGAAGGATTAGACTATATAAAACTTAGGGATGAAGTAAAGAAAGATGAACTGAAAAGCAATTGAAAATGTGTTCAGTAAAAGATTCAATGAAAGCTTTATTCTTGAAATTTATAATTTTACTATATCTAAAAGCAAATGCCGTTAGTTTTAAAAGAGAATAATGATGTATTATAGAATAATGTAAACCTTTTTAGTGTGCGAGTCCTATTGTAATTGGTTTAATCATTTACAAACATACTTAAAGATATGTGAAAGGAAATTTTTGAGACTCTAATATTTATTTAATTTCGTTATTTTTATTTTTAATCTATTTGATGAAATCTATTTAATTAAACGTATTTGAATTGCAGTAAAGAGATAATTTTGCTAGCATTGACAAAAGATAAAGAGGGGCATTTTAAATGATTATTTCAATACTGAAAGATTTCATCTGAAGCTAAATTATAAATGTATCTTTAAGGATTAGACATCGTTTTGTAAGAATAATAATCAATTTTATTTTAAGAATGAGATAACAGAGTAAAGGACTAACCTAACTGTGCTTCGAAGATGAAAGTAATACATAACTGTGATTAATAAGAAATATGAAGTATAAATAGTTCTTGTGAAACTGTACGCATTTAAGTGTTAGTCATGTGTAAGCTATTACTAAATAAAAATCTCATTCCCATTATTTCCATTTTTGCAACTAGGTGATGCTTCAAGTTTTTGTATTCTTATTGAATTCTAACTATTTTGGGACTTTATGCCTTCCTAAATAGTTTGGCTGGGGGATTTTGATTCACCGCATTTCTCAAAACAATTATTGACAAGTGTATTCAAAAACTAAACAAAAAAAATATATCAATAATAACCAGCGAAATACCCTGAGAATTTTCCTAACTCTATGTTCTCCCGTGCGAAGTACAAACCAAAGCTCTTAAAAATACATAATAAGACATCTTCATCTGGTCCAAATTTGGGTTTCTGCCATTTTCAGTCTACACAGAAATTATTATTTTTAAATAGTAGTATGGAAAATTCATCCAAAAGCAAGGTCAAATGCAGTGCGTGTATGCTGAACAGATTCCAGCAAGCTCAATAGCAAATAATGAAACCTCATTCAAAGCTAAACACAAATAACAATACACGCAGTTAAGCATACATAAGAATAGCACTTGAAATATACAGCAGAACACAAGCGGCGTATTAGAGAGAACATGCAGGAGAGAGAAACTCCCCTCAACTATTTACATCTCTCGAATCATCTGCTATTCTCAACTCACCACTCGCTTGAACTGAACTCCACTACCAACTACTGACTGACTTTTCAGATCTTTCATTTTTAGATTTTATAAAGCGTCAAAGTAAAGTTTCACTGTGACAGAAGCTTCTAGAAGGATTCAGCATAATAAGAGTAATTATTAATACTAATTAATACCTAATGGGTAATTAATACCTAATGGAATTAATACCTAATGGATAATTAATACCTATTGGAATTAATACCTCATGGAGCCATCGCCATTAGGTATTAATTTTAATTAATTAGGTATCGAATTTTCGAATATTTTCATAAGAGTCTCCAAACTGTCGCCAAGTCTGGGGCATATTAATCGAACATCCATTCAGCATCTATCGGAGCTATCTATAAAACTATAATCCTTACCAGGAGATTTACTACACTGTGAAGCACTATTACAAATTCATAACAATATTTTTTTTGGCCACTTAAGATTGTATTAGACATTCGAAAGCTATTTTTTGTAGTAATGTATCTCATTGGCATCTATAAATGAGTTGAATGATCTACGAAATACTCGAAATATTTTCACAAATTAAATGTTGTATACATATATGATGAATAAATAATTTCATAGGATAAACTTTCACTACAACTGGATCTTTCTCTTTCATATATGAAGTATATTTCATATGAAAACACGTTTAATACAGAAGAGCATAACATTTTGGAAAAAAAATGATGCCAATTCTCTTTTATCTAAAATTAGTGGCTGAAAATGAAATAGGTTATAATCACATAAAATTAAAAAAAAAAACACTACATAAACATAAATATATATTCAAAATTTATTAAAGAATGAAAAAATTATATTAAAACCTTATCAAGAATAATGCGTTTGGTTAATATTTTGCAATAATTGAGACATACTTTTCATTTATCCCATCATATTTTGAAATGGCTTCATGAAGTACCTAAATTATGCAGCTTATCTTCGAATCCCTACAAATTAACTAGGTAATATGTCTCGCAATTCGAAGCTTAAACATACTATTAGGGGTATGTCCAAAACTTATTTTATATTAAAAAGTAAAGTTTCATTATTATGAATTTTTTTCTATCTATTTTTAAAAATATTTTTCATAACAAATAATTCGTACATAGATTGTGAATAGGGATTGCAATACCGGTATACCGGGATACCGAATACCGGTATTTTGAGCTATTTGTACGATTTTGTAATACCGGTATTCATAAGTTTAAATACCGGTTTTTCGGTATTTACTAGAAATTTTTAAAATTGTCTACACTAAATGTTCAGGAATCGCCAACATAGCAAAATAGTATACGTTTTTGCTTTTATATCTCCCTAATGGACGAAATTATTGGCTTCATTAATGGCTTAAATCTAAATTAGCGAAACATAGATTATCCCTGAAAGAAAATATTGTATCCATAACTACTGATGGAGCAACAGTTATGATTATGAACAGCGTCTATTAATCTTTGAGTGAATAATAGGATTAGAAACCAAACCTTTTCAAACATCGGTAAAAAAATTTGTATCATCTCAGTAATTATATTTGCAAATTTTCTTGAATTTTCAATTTTAAGTATGTCTCTAACCCCATGTCCTATGACCACAAGTGCAAATTCGATAGCATCAAAAATTTCTTGATTTGTTAAAATAATATTTTATGGGCACATTTGAAGAAACCAACTTTCTTACTCCACTGATTTCAAGAATGTCAAATCTTTTTGATCTGCAGTACTGAAATTAAGCCTTGCTGACATCAGATTTTGCTTCTGATAAGAGAGCACTGTATTCATCATATGTCATAGCTTTAATTTATTTTGTTTTTTTTTATGTAAAAAATTGTAATTGTCAAAGAAATTTATTTTATTTATTTTTAGAAATATATTTTATATTCAATGTTAATGCTTTTTGGCGCAAAGAGCAGCCTTTTTATAGTAAATACAGTTTTTCCGATAAATATTATTTAAGCAAAGAAAAATCAAAATCGGTATGAAATCTGTTTTTATAAATTATTATTAAAATCTCTTAATATGAAAAATATCTGATACTAGTTTGGAGAAAATTCTTATTAAATCATATTAATATTTAAAATTTCACAATTCTGGAAATTTCAATTTCAATTTTTTAAAAATAGAAAACTTTTCAGAAGTGTTTGTTGAACTCGAATGTAGAAAGGATTTTGTTTTTATCCTTTAATATTTTCTGAATATTTATTTTGTCGAATAAATGGTAAAATCCTGAAAATAAAAAAAATCTATTGATTTGTATTAAAAAAAATTTTATTACATATAATTTCTTGTAAAGTTGATTAAAAAAAAAAACTAAGAACTAAACAGAACAAATTCTGCTTTGACATCTTTAAACACTGGAGGATTTTTAAGTCTCAAGTTGTTTTTATCATTTAATATTTTTCGAATTTTTATTTGGCAAAAAAATGGCAAAATCTTCAAAAAAAATTTTTTAAAAATCAATTTTTTTGTCTTACAAAATTTTTTTATTACATTTAATTTCTTGCAAAAGTGATATAAAAAAAACTAAATAGGAGAAATTCGTTTTTTACGTTTTTAAACACTAGAAGATTTTTAAGTATAGAAATTCAATTTATACATACTGATATCATTTCAAATGAATTACTTAAATGTTTATCAATATTTCTTGATATTCTCATTAATCATATTATTAATATTGTTTAATGATATTTTATTAACTCGTAATAGAATAACCAGTTTTAATTTCTGTTGAAATATAACATAACATGTAATATATTTTATATTATCTTTTTGAATTTCAAGTGTCTATTTAGTTCTTTATTTCTACCTTTATTGACATAAAAAAATTATAAAATGATATGAAATATTATTTTGAGTATTTGTATCAACCATTCTCTTAAAGGCATAAAAAAGGGCAAATCATATTGCACCAGTGACGTATTGTTTGATACATTTTGAATCTTAAATTTTATTCTAAATACGATAAGTAGTTTACAAATTTATTTATTCAAAGCAACTAAAAATGATTAAGAAAGATACACACTTTTTAAAATTCTTCTTTTTGAAATAGCCTAAACCATATTTCCGTTTTTATTCGCAGATGTAGACTTAACTAGACACATTGAATATGAAAAATGATTACTGCACAGGAAAAGGACAAGAGTCAGGGGAAAATATGTCAGTTAAAAGTATAGAAAAAGTTCTCTAAATATGCTTAATATTCATAGGTGTTTAACATTTTTTATATAAATATTGTTACGAAATTTCCTGGGTTCGTTTGGATAGTGGAAGTTATATGGTGTGGAGAACACTCAATCAGCAGGCGGCAGTAGAAAATGAAACAACGACGTTTATTTACACGAAGACACACAGGACAGCACAAAGACGACAACTATATACAGCACAAAAGACGATTATCTTCAGCCGAGACGTGCAGCATACAACAGTATACACAGCAGCTCTACTCCGTTGCTGCTCCGCTAGTCCCAGGAAGAGGAGTTCACCGTCGCTTCCGACTACTCTTCGACTCCACTGGTCCACGACTCCAATTCTGACGATAGTCTCTGGTTCACTCTACTCTGCTCTGCTCTGCCGCTTCCGACTTCTTCTCAATTCACCGCTCCGGTTCACGACTGCCCGGCAGCTGCGGCTGCTTCCTTTTATAGGTCTCAGGAGGCGGGGCAAGACGCCTCTCAACCAATCAGGAACGTTCGAGGCGTATCTCCGTTCCTACTCGACGGATCGGGAAAATTTTCGATGTTTCGGGTATAAACCATTTTGGCGCCAAAGTCGCCAAGTTTGTCGCCAAACTCTGGGACCTCCTATGGAACCAGCTATGCTGGGAAGCCGCATCGCAGGTTTGTAACAATATGTATTGTTTGATGATAACATCAACTTCAAAAGTTAAATCTTTAGAATTTGCAGTTAAATCTGCTGATTTTAGAATAGATAGATATTTTTTTTTCTTCATTTCATTTTATGTAAATATAAAATATGTTCTTGCCAGCTTCTGTAGGAGTTTCTAATTCTTATTATTCTTCGTTAACAGTTATCATTTAACTAATTATTCCACTTATCCACAGTGACCTTTTCAAAATATTCAAATATTCTACTCTCAAATAATGCAAAAAAAATATCACTGCATACTACATTTTGACTTAAGCATTATATCATTTATCTTCTTTTTACTCAAATTCTGTACCAAAAAAATTGGATTAATATTTTACAACAAAGGTACAGAAGCATTTATCATAATAAAATAGAGCATAAACAAATTGTATACCTTAAGATAATACTTCGTATCTTTTGAAATTGTGCTTTCTTCCTGTAAAAGGTCTTAGATAGACCTTTTAAAGTAATGGTAGATATGCGTGGGCAAAGATGCAAGTCTTTGCCCACGCATATCTACCATGTATTATATATAACTGTTCCATTACACCCCAAGTGTTTTCTGTCAGATTTTATATTCATTTCTTTTGTATACCCTTCTCCTCCCACTTACTGGAACTGACTTTATTTAAAAGACAAATTTCTGCATAGTGTAACATCCATTTGCTTTCAATTTTATTTTATTGTTTTATGCTAATAGATAGATATTTCATTATGCATAGATGACAAATACAGTTTTATTTAGCTTTTGTCTCAAGATATTTTGGTATAGTGTTCGAAATGCAGGGAAAAAGACGATGAGTTTTACATAAATATGATTTTACATGAATAAAAAATTTAATTTTTTTCAAGAAATTAAAATTAGAGAAGAATCGAAACTTATCAATGAAGTAAGCATATTGAGCATTCCTTGTTTATAATGATATCAAACATTTCAAAATTCATTCAATTGTTTTAATTGACTTATTAATATAATATGCTCGAAATTGAAGGGGGAATATTACATTCATAATGAGCAATCAAATCAGAATGCACATGATTTAACATGTAGAAGTTTAATGTTTTAAATACAAAGCAGTAACTGAAAATAGTCATGAAAATCAAAGGAAAGTTTGGCAAGGAAACTATACTACATACAGAATTACAATAAAAAAATAATTTCAACTGAAAAAAAATTAAATATTGATAATTATCACTATTTCTTTAGCAACCAATCTAAATTTAAGAACTATATTTAGCTCTAAACAAAATTAAATAACATCAAATTCCTGATATTCTTTGTATTCTTTTAGAGAAGTTGAAAGAAAAATTGTTGATTTTAATATAAGAACATTTAAAAGAAATTTAAATTATTATCTTATTAGCTTAAAACTTGTAAAAAAAGGAAAAAAAACAAAACCTGTAAAAAAAAAGGATAAGTAAAATAAAAAACGCATTCAGTTATAATTAAGAATAAAAAATATTTATTAATAAAGTCTTATATAAAATACCGTTGCCCACTTAAAACGATGCCAAATAAGTCTGAAACATGTCGATTGTTCCTTTAAAGGTGGAAAAGAAAATGCTTCCTTTATATAAGTCTTGTTTCTGTTAAATATTTTGGAAGCATTGGAAACATTTTATTTTTTTGTTAGTAGGTACATTTACAGTGCTGCTTTCTCTGCGTACATATTTTTTAGTGTCAAAGGACACACTAGACACTACATATTTAAAGCATTCGAACATAAAAAGTACAGTTAATTTTCAAAAAAACAAAAAAAACAAACAAGTGAAAGCAATATAAAGGAGAAATTCACAAATTCATTATTTCTTTTACCTTTATAGATTATTTTCTTTTAAGGATATATGAGATGAACATATTACACTTTTTGGTGGAACATAAGTTTGAATTTAAAACGCTAAATTTACAAAAAAAAAAAATGCTTACAATTTTATTGTACTTATAACTTTTTGTGAAATCAATTCCTTAGTTTTCATTAAAGTGAAAATGAAAATGACTTTAAAAAGGATTTGGCCAAAAGGGTTATAATCACTATTCAGAGCAGTGTATTTTTTTAATGAAAAGATTGGCATTAATTATATGAAGAATATTTTCCTATAGTAATAATCTGTATTTACAAAACTGAATATTCATTTGTCTTTTTCTTTGAATCTTATACAATCTACGCTCCTTGTTGGAACTAAACAAAAAGATATTAATGTCCATGTTTCTTAGCATTTTGAAGCATTAAATGCACTATTGAAAAATTTTGCGTCTTTCTTAGGGGCTGAAATGGGGTCAAAATATTTTGCATTTTTCTGCCCTAACTTCCAAATGTTTAAAAAAATGATTTTTATATCATTTTAAAATTAAGAAATTGGAAGTTCAATAACGCTAATTTTATTATCATAAAACATTTCTTCGACTTTTTATCAATTTTTTAATGTTAATTTGTACACAATTTTTATCATTTCCAATTTTTTAGTCGAAACAATAATACACGCGTGCTTTTAGGAATGTCAAAGTTAATTTGTTGTCTTCAGA
This sequence comes from Argiope bruennichi, assembly GCF_947563725.1. Classification (NCBI taxonomy): domain Eukaryota; kingdom Metazoa; phylum Arthropoda; class Arachnida; order Araneae; family Araneidae; genus Argiope; species Argiope bruennichi. The sequence goes on along the minus strand of NC_079152.1, from coordinate 113,883,598 downwards.
CCTTTTCATTTTTCTCTTTATTATGATCAATAAAAGAAAACATTTTTATATGTGTGTGTTTTAATTTAAATTAAATAATTTCTTTTAAAACCATAACTTTTAAAAATATTTCGCCTAGTTTTGTCCCAAATTTCAGCACATTTGCAATTTTTAATGTACAGGTGGTTATAATTAAAGTGCAAATGCTTGAAGGACTGTAAAAGTAAAACTACTTGGAGCATGTTGAAGAAATTTGGTATATGTTATATTTACAATATGGGGAAATGAATTATACACTAAAAAGTTTTCGTTCATTTTTTTTGCAATAGATGGCACTGTAGATTATTAAACCGTTGTTTTTACTCTGTACTATGTCAAAATGAATACCACTTCCATTTTAAAATAATCATGATGATAAAAGCCATGTATCTTTAAGTTATAGCCATGACTTTGTCAAAGGTAGAATGTGCTCTGTTAGTAGAATGTTATTACCAAAAGAATAGTAATTATAGTTCTGCTTTGAAAGAATATCGCAGTCTTAAAGATTTAAGAAAAGGACAGATGTCTTTGAAATTATTACTAAATTTGAAGCTTCAGGAGAACTCGGAGTGCTCCCTGGAACGAGAGGAAGAAGATCTGTGAATCAAGAAATTGTGGAAGAGATTTGGGAAACAATTGATTCAGGGTTACTGGATCAGCGACCTGTAAGCGCTAGAAATCTTGCGCTACATTTTAAGACGCTATCCTTATAAAATTAAAATTTTGCAGCACTTGCAACTAGGCGATCTACAACAGAGAATTGATTTTGCCAACTTCATTCCTGCCAAAAATGATGAAGACGAATCATGGATTTGAAAGTTTTTGTGGACTGATGAAGCACATTTTACTTTATCCTTACAAATCAATATCCATAATTGTAGGATATGAGGCTCATCCAACCCGCAAACAGGTTTGTGAGAAACACTTGTATTGAACGTTTCTTACAGTTCGGTGTAGTATGACTGCTGACTTTATTATTGTTCCATTTTTTTTTTCCGAAAATCTTACACCAATAGAGCTAGTTCGCTGCCCCGTTACAGGCACTAGTTACACTCAAATTTTAGAAAGTAATGTCATCCCTGCTTTCCAAGACAGAAACTGCCTCGATTCAAAAACAATATTTATGCAAGATGAAGCACCACCTTACATTGCTCATTGTGTTACACAACTGCTTCACCGAACTGTTAGTGAGGATCGTATAGTTAGCAGAGGTTTCCAAAATGCGTGGTCACCTCGTTCACCTGATTTGAATCCTTGCGATTTCTGGCTGTGGGGATATTTAAAAGATTGCGTCTACAAGGACAAACCTAACTCTGTTGTTGCTTTTAAAAGCAGCATTACTAGACATGTCCTAGAAATTCAGCAGGAAACATTAGATGTTACTGTGTATCACGCTGTCTTGCGTCTACAGCATTTGATAGAACTTGAAGGATCCCATATTGAAGAAATATTGTAATACATTACGCATTTCATATTTTAACAAAGAAAAATATTATAATTACAATGTATAAAATATTGTCATTAAAAAACGCCACATATGAAAAAAAGTTAAACTATTTTTTTATTGTGTAATTTGTTGTAAATATAACATGTACCAAATTTTTTCAACATACTCCAAGTAGTTTTTCTTTTACAGTCCTTGAAACCCTTGCACTTTAATTATAACCACCCTATACATATGCCATATGTTTATGTACAATTTTTTTACTTGTGTTCATAGAATAAAATCTTATTTCACTTGGTAATTTTGTTAGTGCTAAAGCTCGAGTTTCAAATCAATACTTTTTTTTTCAAAATTATGTTACGAAAATTTACAGTTATCTTTCCTTCTTTCAACTAGAGATTTTTTCGTTTTTCTATAAATCCTCAATATCTAGATTTCAGGCATCTTTTTGTCGCTTTTTATTATAATTTCCATAATATCAGGTCAAAAATCTGAGGAACAGATTTTGAAAAATTTGATTAAGAAAATTAAAACAAAAATGCTCCTGAAATAAAAGACGGAGAAACGGATTAGAAAACCCGCAATAATCCAAAAATATCCTTTTCTAAATTAAATATGTGAACACAATCAAAACTATTTTTAATGCATATTTATTTATATACGTGCTTGTGTGTTTGAACATACACGTTACATTTTATTTTGTAAAAATTATTTATTTAAGCATATTTTTAGTTTATAATTGTGAAATTCTCGTTTTAGTAGGAGTTTATATTAAGACTTCTACATACGTTATTACATCAAATATTATACTAAGGGACTGATATCTGAGAACAAAGAGATAAATTTTGGCTCCACCTGACATCATAAATCTTATAAAATAAAATCTAATCTCTTGAATAATACAGTATGAATCTATAAACCCAATGTCTTCATCATCAAACAGTTATATGTTATTAACTTTAAGATGTTGTTTCAGTAGCAAACAATTATATGTTACTAGTTTCAAGCAATCATTATTAATATGAGCCATTTTGAAAATTTCAAAATGCCATTTATTAGAAGTATGTAAATTAACAACAAATTATGGTTGAAGATTTTAAAAGATCTAATATAACTAGCATATTTTGTAAAAAAATATATTTAATTTGCTTTTTCTTGTCTATATATATGATAATTGTAGGTGAAATCGCAGATACAGTGACCCGTTTGTTATAATTTCTACTACTAATCCTAAACTTGTGTCGGCTATCTACATGTTAGAACGTTTGATCTATAGCTACTAAATTTAACGCCTGTATACATTGGAATATGGAAATGCGCACCTTAGTGATATTTTTTAAAAGTTTAATTATAATTTTCATTAGTTAATAATGAAGTTGAATTTTGGTGTTTTTCCGCGATACCATCCTAAAATGTCACCAGAAAAAAATAAATGTTACACCTTGTTCCAAATTAAAAACATTTTTTAATGATACCAAATTAATATGTGTGAAAATTTTTTCGAAGTTCTGGAAATTTAAAAAAAAAAAAAAAAAAATTGTCGTTTTTCAACAATATATTACTTTGTTAACCTGAAATTCAATCCATTTCCATTCTTATATTTAACAATGGGAATTTCTTCTATTGTTGAAACCTAAATAAGAAAAATTTTATTTCATAGAAGTATAAAGGAATCCATAGAAGAAGTTTAGAAGAATAGAAAGAAATGGCGTTGCGATATCACGAAGGTTAGAAGATAGACGGACAAGCTATCATATAATGAATCTGATCTCCATTCGAAAGGTTTATGTACACAATAAACTGAACATGTGAAAGATAATTTAAACAAATGGCTTTAATGTTTGATAATTTAAAGTAATGACAGACATGAAATTATATCTACACATCTTAACTGAAACCAAATATAACCAATTTCTTTGGCGAACTAATTGTCGTTAGAGGCGATTAATAATCAAAATAAAGTTGAGTATTATATACGATCCTTATTTCAGAAGGTTTTTCAGAACTGTAAAATCAAATTAGTTTCTATGATTATATAATATTTTAATATTTTAAGGCCTAATCTTAAATTAATTGTTTAGTCAAACTTTGATTCCATATAATTAGCGTAACCTGACTGGGAATTTGAAGACAAAAAATGAATTCAAAATACAAGAATGGTTTATTAGTTGAAGAGTAAAAATTTAAATTATAAATTAAAAAGGGTTAATTTCATTCACAAAAAAGTGTTTCTGAATAAAAAAATTTTAAAAATATTTCGTACCAAATGCAACAACCCTACATTTCTCTATTTTTAATTTAATTTATTGAGTTCTTAATTTTCAAAAAATAAATTCTTCTTCCTGACTTTTCCGCTAGAAGGCATAGAATAGATTCTCATTAAATAGGTAGCCCTTTTATGACGATTAATATCGCTTTCATATTTATAATTATGGACACCTCAGAAATAAAATGTTAAGAAAATCAGTAAAATTTTATTTAAGAATTGCTCAACTACTGTTGGAAGAAAGTGAAATGATTGCATATATAAAACACAGCTTTCTTCCATAAAACGTTAAGAAATGCTTTTATAAACTCCATTGAATAAATCTCTTTGAGAAGGAGACGTGAACGCTTAGCCTGATGACAATTTCGTAAAATTATAGAACAACGGTAAAATCTTTGAAACATAAAGAAAACTGTCTAGACAGAACCCATGCTATATTTCGTAACTATTTATTGGAATCTTTTAAACATATAAGATAATAATGGGTTAGCTTTTATTTGGAAATATAATCTTAGAAGTATCATTCTTTTTTATTCAACGTAGGGTAAGGCTGACTTTGCCCTCAAGTCATATTCAGAACAAGTCGTATTCAGTCATATACAAATGAAAAAAAAAATATTTGACTAAAAATGTGGAAAAAAATATATCTTATAAAGAAAAAGGGAATCAGATCTAGAAAAAAAAAGATATTTAAAATGAAAAATATTTATTGATCGGTTTCCTTATATGAAAACATGATCTGATTTCCCTTTTATTTTATATCCTTAATTATATAAAAATTCATTAAATTATATCTCTATTAATAAAGTGATTACACTTTTTCCCATTTTTCAACCTTTCACGTTAACAATTTTTAAAAATTACACTTGTGTGAACCATTTGTTTTTATCCTTTCTGCTTTCTTGCCTTTTCTAATTGAAAGATCCATCTTATTTTTTTTCAAGTACCTTTTGCAACTTTAAACAACACAAGTTATTAAATGAGCCTGCTTATTTAGTAATTATTTTTGTAATTAAAATTAATAAAGATATTCAATTCAAAAAAGATGAAATAAAATAAAATTTTAATTAAATATAAAGAATAACATTTTAAAAACATTAGCCATTGGAATGAATTTCCACTTTTTTTAAAAAATTATATACATATTTCTTTTATCTCTCAATATCTTCATATATAAAACGGTATGCCACAGAAATTGCTCTTATTACTTATTTCTGAATGGCAATAGTCAAATGTAAACAAACCGATACCTGAACGTTTCAGACACTTCAGTGAAAAATCAGGCTTTGCTTAGCTAATTAATGGAGTTTAAAAATTTTTTAGAAATTCTCGGTATGTAAAAGAAATTGTTAGAATATGTAAAAAAATCAGGGCCAAAGAAATAATCTCCAAACAAAGTTCAGTGGAGAAAAGAAATATTCTTAACCTTTACCAGATGAATAATCTTTATAACTTGTCTATGAAAATTGATATTCATAATTTACAAACTATTATCTTACAAAAAAAATTTTTCCATTTTCTAAAAATTTTTAAAAAAATACTTTTTAATGGTATCAATTTCCTTTCCGTACAATTTTGTTTTATATTTTTATTATTTTTTTAAATTTAATTTGGTGTGCAGGGTCTTTTTTAATGCTATGATAAAATCCAAACGCATCTATCAAAACACTTAATCACATGTTTTTACCAATGTTGGAATCGATATTTCTTTGTATATGAACTCTGAAGAAGGACTAACATTTCCTCTTTAATTTCGAAGCATATACAATTTTTTATTTGAACCCGCAGTAATTTATAATACACTGATTCTATTCAAATTATGTCTTACATTCGTATCAAATAACATTATATTAACATTATTATTTAATACTATTTTATAATGTTTAATTTCTTATTAATCGTTTACAGTCTGACAAAGTCAGATCTGGACAAAGAAGCTAGTAGCCAAAGGAGACTGGTATTAAGATAAGGTAAGATAAATGGACACAAGTGAGGTATCTGTGAGCACTTATTCAATGTAGCATTAATATGGATGGGACAATTTATGGAAACCAAGCATTATGAATAAGAGAAACAAGGTATATGATGGCAATACTGGATATGTTTTAAGATATAAAGAAGAGAAGAGAAAGATGAGGAGTTAGTATTTGAAATTTCTCGAAGAACTATGAAATAATGAACAAGAAGATAAAACATATTTGTTCGCAGTGTTATACGCAAGAGGAAGCTTCCAATAGAATGCCATACACCAGTGATAGAGAACGTTTAGGAATGCTGATGATTTATGCTATAAGTAATCATACTGTTGGCGACTTAGATGCAGAATGCAAACATCGTTTTCCAAATTACCGTCATCCTTCCAGAAGGTTTTTTTTCAATTTCTTAGCAACAGTAACCTACAGGAATCTTTTTCGCAGAGAGCCTGAAGTGTAATACAAGTGATGAAAAATATAAAATCTTGCTTATTCTTCAAGTAATTATCATGTTAATCTATGGAGAATTGTTTCAGAATTCAACATTCTAAAAGCAATAGTGCACAAACTACTTAAATAATTGGCATCCATATAGGATTTGCAGACTCCAGGAGCAGCCACAATTAGATCATAATTGTTACAATGATATTTTATAAAACTGCTGGGAATTCCGCCGTTTGATATTAGAGTATTGCAGTGGGAATGATGAATAAAAAGTCTCCAAAGATTGGGTCCGACAAAAGGAAAGATTTAATTTAAATACAATTTATTATGAGGAAATAGAATTGAACACATGATGAACTATTTACAGATATGACGGGGAAAACTTATAAAAACATAAACGGTCATTACAGGACCTGAGACCAATACCGAAACAAAACATCTTACAAACATAAAGACACGTATTTATCTCATGTCTTAATTCTAAAGTTTTTATATCACAGTTGCTAGGTTACATAAATATCAGATGCGATACCGATTAAATAGTTAAAGGTTTAATGACACGTGAAATGATTTATTCATACCAATGACGCACAAAAGCAGGTTCAAAATGCATTGCATCATTTTTTTCAATAAAGTACGGGAGACAAAATAATTTGGAATTTATAACCTTAATGCCGAAATTTCCTAACAATAATCCACATCAAAAATTGTACTATTAGGTGTACTTCAGGTAGGATCAAATTGTAGTTTCTCAGAAATTAATGTAAATAGATAAATTCTAATTAATCGAAATGAAAGCGTCAATAATCATTATGATTGCTTTCGGAACGATGGAAACCCATTCTTCATATAGGAGAGGTTTACCATGAGTGACTATTTTTTATTAAAGTGCGGCTGACATTTTCAGAAGCTCCATGTGTGGTCTCGTTACGTTCAAAAGTATAATGATTGATATACTCATCAATTTTGAATTACTTTATGTTTAAATCAAATGTTGAACTATCTGGGCAATACTGAAACATCTGTACTTAAAATTAGATGATGCTACTTCTTGCAATATGTCAGATGGGCCATGATTGAATGCTTTCCTTGGCGGGTAGAATAGCCCTTGTTGAATTTCTTCCTAGATCGTTAGATTTAAGGTCTCTTACGTTCTTCTGTATGCACCGCACATCAATAAAAATTCACCAAACTTTTGACAATGATTTCAAGAAATCTGCTTTGATGTCACAAGTGATGAAATGGTTTGCGTGAACGCAAGAAGAAGCAATTTCTATAAATATCGAAAGTGCTCATTTTCGAACAAGACTTGTACATACTTCAATTAACGTATTTTTCAACTAATTATTTCTTTTTAAATTTAATGGAAATAAATGTTTTGTTATTCTTTGATGCAGCTTTTAGATGACCTATTATTTACTACCCTTATCCTTTCAATGAAAGATTCATTGAAATATGATCAATAAATTTGCCGCTTCGTATCTTGGCAAATTTTGCGGTTGTAAGCACGAAAGTTTGTATCTTTATTGATGAGTGTAATAAAATCATTTTCATATTTAGCACTTTTTCAGTAAAAAAAAAAAAAAAAATATTCTTGTAACAGTTTTATTATGAACATCTTCAGAATCCGAATAGTCTCCACACAACTTCGTAACTATTCAGTGAAAACTTGCAATTAGAAGCACCTGCATAGTTTCAATATTTACAGAAATAAATTATTGTTCATATTTTTTTTCGTGTAGTATAAAGTATGATAATTATAAAAAAAAATTCGAACTCGAGAACTTTGAAGAATCTCCACATTTTGGGCCTTTCTGAGTTCGAAAAACACATTTTTGGAAACTTTGTCTGTCTGTCAGTGACAAAAATAACTCAAGCCCGCTTTGATGTAAATAAATGAAATTTAGTACATATTTTTTATACCAAATTTGTAGATTTCTATCAAATTTTGAGCAAAATCCGCTAAGAGGAATTCGATCAGCTCTGCAGTTCCAATATAATATAATGCAAAAACTACATAACGAAGAGAGCTAGATAGATAAAATTCAATACACAGAATTAACATCTATAGACTAGATACTTTTGAAATTTTCAACCTTATCCAATAAAAGATTGACTGTCTGTTGGTCTGTTCCTTCAGAAACATGCATCAAATTTGATATGGAATTTTGTGACTACAGTTATAGTTTCAGTATCAAATTTTTGTTTTAGTCGTTTGGGAAAAACAAGTCTAAAATAAAAATTCGATTTTCAGATACTATGGCAGGGATCAATTGCCAAATAACTCGCGGAGGCTGACATGATAGATTCAGTAAAAATGCTATATTCATTCCAAAGTTTAATATTTCGTAACTATTGAATGCCAATGCCATACAAGGCATTCTCTAGGATCACAGCTTTATTAGAGAGTATGCGAGAAAGTTTTGGGGTGACCACTCAAGCTGGTTCAGTATAAGAATGAAAATATATGAGAAAATAGTATACTTCTAGTATGTTGTTGGTAAAAATGGTATGTCATTGGAAAAATCAATGACATTTTTATTTACAATTAAAATACAAATATTAGTTTTTGCAATAAGCCTCTTACATTTTGATAAATAACATAATACATTCGCCAAAGTTTAAAAAAAGAAAAATCGTCGGATTGCTATTAGACTTAATGAAGAGGATGTTGACTTAATACGACAAGATGAGGAAAGTCAACCATCTAACCCTCCGACCCGCCAAAAGGCACACGGATTTAAACCATAAAACTGAATGACCGGACCGCCGCAACAGCAACATTGGCGGGAACTGTGGTTGAGTCCTAAGAGCCGTCACCGGCCACAGTACAACCCTCCCCGAAGGAAGTACGTCCCGTCATCGATGGGAGGAGCCACTCACCTATCACTCACCTATTAGTGTACCCTCCAGGGTGGCGAGATCCAACCACCATGATGATGACAAGATGAGGAAAGGACGCTAGCAATTAAATATAATAAATTTATTTTAAATCGAAGGAAATCATTTATTTCAATAAGATTCATGTGGCTATTTGAAGAGCAAACTCAAATAAAAATTTTAAAATATTATAATAGTATAGAGCTATAAAATCATAATTATCAAAATCGTTGAAGTTTGGAATAATCTTTTGATTTTGAGAAACTGGTATCCATTTGTCTCGCTTTACCTAAAACCAAATTGAATGCTCTGTTTCTTTGAAAAATATACATACAAAATCTTATTCCTTTTCCAAAATGCTGAAATGAGCATTCTTACTTTTTTGGAACTTGTAGATTATTTTAGGTTATTTGTTTGAGAATGTTTTATTGAGTTGGCCGAAAAATCACTTCTTTCGAAATTACTTCGGCTTACAGTGCAAAAGTTGGCCCTCGTCAATTCGGTTTGCACTCGGCATCAAAAAATGTGATTTCATATCTTGAAAACATGCAAATGTTACTTTTTATAAAGATTTTTTAAATCTGTTACTGAGAACTTTTAGCTTTTTTAACTGATTCGCATTATTTCTTAGGAATAGTTAACAAGATCTATTTAGTCCATTTAGAAAGATATATACATGGTGGGGATCCGGGAAATTCTGTTAAATAGATTTTAGAAATGATTAGAATTCTATTAGACTGAATAATTTTTATTAGCTAAAAAGGGACAGCACAACTGATACAACAATGTAGGAATAACTGATAAATGAGTATTGAAAGTTACTATATGTTCTTTTTTTATAATTTAACTATGCGAGTTTTATTGATATTTTAAAGGCAAACATTTATTCAGTCTGATAAAATGTTTAATTCTTTGCATTTTCTTTCATACGGAGATGAATAGAAATAAAAAATATTGATTAAAATTGTGTAAAGAATTTTTTTTTTATCTTGTAATTTTTATTCTTGGAAAATATTTATATATGTTTGTATAAATATACTGTTGATAGCTATTTTGTTTCTACAAGAAAACCCGTAGGATTTCCTTATAATATAAAAAAAATGTGCTTATTTTTTAAGAAAAAGTTTATTATTCATAAGGTCTTAAAAATTAAAACTTTCTTATTATAAGCATTAAGCAAAGCTTGCAGAAATATGTTACCACACTCTAGAGAAATTCTAATAAAATTATTTTACAATTTAAATCAAAAATATTTATTTGATTTTTTTTGCTATATTGTCTAATATTAAAGACATTAAAGAAAAAAATTAAAGGAAAAATAACTTTTATAATCCTAGGAAAGCATTTATTCAGAGCGAATTCCAAGAAAAGAGGACATTAATTGGCTAATATAAGATTTTGAATCATTAACTATGAAAATTAATTTCATCGTAAAAATTAAATCTCAAATTCAATTGCCAATGTTTTGTGAGTAATATATTCCTACAAATTTGGTGAGTTAAATATATATTTGGAATTCAGGTGAGGTTTACGGCACCAGTTTTGGCGACTTGGCAATATAATTTGACAACACACTTAGCGGTATAATGGACAACGATGCCTGGAATGTCCTTTCTGGAAATTTCAGGAATATTCTGCAATTATACGAAATTCTTGACGCAATCAACAAAGTTTATGACCTGCAAAGAAAGTGCTAAAAACTTGGCTTTGTGTGTACACGATTTAATTTAAACAACTCAACGTAATGATTTCTTGCAGAAAAACAATGTAAACGATAGTTTAAGAAAAAAATTTCAGAACTCTTTTTTTGTGTGAATATAATAGTTTAATTAAAAATTATTTTCTTACAACTGTGAGCTTTATTTTGTCACACAAACAAATTTGCCTAGTTCCATATTAATTTTACGGATTAAAAGAGTCTGATGTTCCAGCATATTGGTAAGTAAAGAAATTTTATTTATAGTATTTTGTCGATACTAAATGCTGATGCAACAATCTAAGCCGATTTTCAGCGTATCTTGAATTTTCCCCCTGCTTTGTAAGTGAGCTAATGCATTTTTGTTGTAGTCTATTGTGAACCGGATAGTTTTCTTTATTAATTGTAAGCTTTCACAAATAACTAGGTTAAATAAATTTCTGTTTGTGCTGCATTAATGTCTATTTTATGGACGAGCCCGTCCGAACCGTAAAAGTATATATCTATATAAATCACTTAATTTTTAAAATCATTTTATGTCGGTCTGGAATTAATTTAAAAACGACTTAAATCTGTGCATACTGAATACTATTCCTCTTATAAATAAACATTTTTTTCTGAAAATACAGTAGAAATAATATTTATTTAAAATGACAATTGAAAACGAAATGAAAGAAAATACTTCCCATGAAAGGTCGATTTCAAAATAATTTTACTGAAATATTTGGTTGAAATTTTGAAAATTTGAAAATATTTGGTTGAATATTTGGTTGAAAAAATAAATTTATTGGTATGCTATACATTTTCTGCATCGTATGCGCTAAAATTTTAAAATGTTATTTTTTTTTCTAAGTGAAGCATTTAGAAATTCTAAACTATTCCCTTCATTTTGACTGTGTTATAGTTAGTTTACTCAACCAGTGTTAAATGAGTACATTCAAGTCTCTTTATTCACTTTGCAGTAACTTTCTGACCGGAGAAACTTACTCGAGATTATTGCTAGGGAATAATGAATTTTACCTGATTGTCGCTGCTAGTGCCCATTCTGTTAAATCTTAAAAGGTTTAGGCCGAAATTTCCAGACCTGCTTAATGTAACGTAACCGAAGTTATTAAGTCGCCATGTTCCAGAGGACTTAATGCTGTTTTAATAATTTATTAGGATTTTAACTTGCACTTTTAAAATTGCTGAATGCGTTTACATTTCTTACCATTTACTGAACACTTAACATTTTAAGAAAATTTGAAAATTCAATCTTAGGGCTATTTTATATCAGATACCATTATATTTATATATAAAAATATAATAAACTAACAGGGGTTTTGCACACTCAATATTATCACACACTATCACAATACAGCGTCTTTTATGTTAAGATTCTTATTTTAGGGAATCTAAAACACTTTCTGCACTTCTTTCTGCGTATCGTGCGGATCCAATATTAGGAGTAAATCTACACATTTAATGTTTACATCGCGTGCAGGATTTTATTCATTTTGCTTAGCTGTAAAAATTAAAGGTAGATTCTATTAAATTAATTGAGCACTATCACTATTACACAATACTCCAAACCATACAAAAGTTTAGAAGTTTGTTTTTTTTTCAATCGAAATCCTATTTACATAAAGGTTTGATGTAAATTTTATTTATTCACAAAGAAATCAACCTAAAAAATTCATGAATCCTCAAAAATTTCCTAAATGATTTTAATGTATTATTTTTAAATGCATTTTAAAAAATAAGTACTAATGAAATTTTAAATAGTAAATATCAAATTTGATGAACATGGATTTAATATTAATAAAATAACAATAAAGAAAGGAAACAGCTTCTAACCATTGATTATTTAATGCATTCGATTATGAATTTGAACATGTGATCACTTCAGATGGCATATTTATCTTCTATAACTTGGAAACAAATAGTGAAATGAATGTTAATGTAGTTGAAAATGAAATCAGATTACATTCCATCAAGCGTTTACAAAATGTTTGAAAATAATTTTGTGTTATGTAATCATGTCGTATACTACTTCTTGTTCTTTTGTAAAGAATTATGAAAGTAATTAATGAAAATACTATGATATTGGGTCATACGTTTAGCTACAATAATTTAGAAGGTTTGCTGATACAGCCATTGCAATAGAACTTATGCTTAGCAGGAAAGGATTGCTGAAAGAATTGAAACCACCTTTACCACTAGGATTTAACTTAGACTGTAAAATTATATCATCTTCAACATCATTATCATTTGTATTCATATGATGCATGAGTCCATAACAGATGTCCGTCATAGAATCAGATCCTTCTTCCGAGCACATCCTCAACATAGTCATCCGAAACAATTTCTATCGCTTTTAGTCATGCAGCTCTATATGACCCTTGGTATTCTTCTTTTTCTTTTGTATTATCACTTGACATAATTCTATGTCCAATCAATATCGAGCGCCACAAAATATGTATATTCACTTGCTCATAAGATTGCATGATTTACTGACTCTTAAGGCATGATTAAATATGATTAAGCTTCTAATAATTTTAAATCCTGTTCGGTTAATTCCCGATTTCATTTGTTTCCTTATATAAGACTTTTATTTGTTTGTTTTTAATTAATCGCACTGCAATTGAATAAAATCATTTAGTCAAATTTGAATTAAAGTTTGGTATTTATTGGTTTCTTGATACTTATACTCCCCATTGGAAGCACTCAAATATGAACTAATAGTTGAAACAAATCTAACAGCCTAAATATTTTTACGAATACAGCTAAAACGGGGTTAGGTTTAAAATAAGATATAAATATTTTTAACATGAGTGCCAAAATACCATCCAAATTTGAAATAATATAATTTTTAACAAAGTCATTCAATAAATTATTACAATGGTTACTAACAAACTATGCAATGAAACAATTTAAAGAATTCAAATAATACAAAGAATATATACAAAATGATAGAAACATTAAATTAAACACAATAATACAATTAAATAAATATATGTAAGGAATTAATTCATTTTTAGGAATTGTTTACAAGAAATATGCATACATTTAAAATATTACGTCGAAAAATTCCACTTGCTCTTTTTACCGACGCAAATTTTACATTTTCGTATTTCTTGATATTATCTCATGAATTCTGCTCATTGACTATGAGAAAATTGGAACATTTGTACCTTTTAAAATTTCACGAATGTCTTTTTCTGTATTGTTATTGTTAGTATTATATTAGGAATGAATAGTATTATTGTAGTATAACAGTATAGTATTAGTATTATTAATAATAAATAGTAATAGTATTGTTATTATTAGGAATTAAATAGTAAGGGGTGTTTTTTTTTGAAATTTTGATTTCCTACATTGTTTGCCAAAAAATTTTATTTAATTGTGGAACTTTTTTCCATTTAGAGAGTATTTATTAGATTCTTCAGGCAGTTGAATTTCACTAATAGATCCAATTGTTTAACCTATTTTAAAATGGTCTGGAGTCAATTTCAAAATCGAAAAAGTCTTTTGAAATGGAAAATAATGGAATGAGTGATCTACTTTTATAATATCTTCAGTTTTATGTGCAACTGTTAGAAACTCTTTAAGAGTTAATATTACATTTTCTACTGTTATTTTCTTTTAAATTAGTTAACTTCAGCCTCCCAGAGAACAGCAAAATAGGGAAATTTAGAAGGTAAAAACTTCCACGAAATTGATTACGAAACTAAATATCGATATATGTTACTAAGAAACCTTTGAACCATATTATACATTTTTTGAAGTTCTGAATTAGCAGCACCAAAGTTAGTAACATTTTCTAAGAATACTCTTGCACAAATGGCACGGCCATCAAAGGGCTTCTTTAATGAAGGAATTAAAACTTCAGAGATAAAATCGATCAGAATATTTAAATGCACCGGTAGAGTAAAAAGCAAACAAGAAACATAAACTACTACTTATACTTTGTTTAATACACCTACGCACTTAATTTTATATTTAATATAAAAAACACACACACAAAGGTATATGCCTACATTCGTAAAAGAAAGCGTTACCATTGCATTTTTCGTAGGCGTCGATGACATTAAATTATAGTTCTCCTAGCATTATTTCTTCCCATTAATGAGCCAATATTCTTACCTTATGATACAAAGTAAATTTTAATCTCCAATATGGACAATTTTTGATATAAAAACTTTCCATTATAAAGTTAATCAGCTTATGATTTCGACGTAGAAAAATAGAATGTTTTTAATCAAAAGATAAATTAGAAAAAGTAAGTTTACCTTCAACACGAATGACATCATCATCTTTAAAGAAAATATTCAGATTGACTACATTAGATTTTTGGGGGTTTTCATTTTTCTTTAAGGCAATAATTTCCCTATTGAAGACATTTACTCATACTGTTCTAATTAAGTATTTTTAGCATGCTGAATTTTTTTAACGATTACAAAATCAATCTTTTTCTCTTTGCTTTTAACAATTGCTCAGTAATCTGAAAAGAAAACTAAGAATTATAACTAATTTATGAATATTATTACTCAGTGAACGAATTTTTCTCATGAAGTTATTGTTCAAAAAAATGTCAAAGGTCTATTAATTTACAACTATTTATGTTCAGACAAATATAATTCCTTTTCAGCGGAGTCCAGTTAGTCTTTGCTGCAATAAAAATAAAAGTTTGCTTTTTTTATAGCAATTGATGGCCCTGACCTTCAAATGCTGAGATATTTGAAATTAGCAAGATCAATACCACAATATATTAGATCAGCAGGATTTTCATTAGAAGCAAATATTTCCACTGCTAAGTACTCCGTCATTAACTGTAATTTGGAAACTCTTTTTTTTCAGAAAGGTTCTTTAGTTGATGTGCAAGTGACTTTATCCGAGTTTAATCAATTACCGAATCAGAAAAGAAAATTACCTGGATAGTATTTATTTTAAATTACAAAAGAACCTTTCGATAAGTTTAGTAATAAGTAAGCATGCAAATCATTCTAAAAAAAGGCTATTATTTTCAGAGGATCGACTATAAATTCACGTGTGAGAAATTTAGAATATTGGTGACCACATCCATTATACCATTGGAGATCGACAGCTGCAACATAAGCATATGTACAGGATTTTGAGAAAGCAAGAAGAATTATTTTAGTTTTCTTATTTAGAATATACCTATCAATTTTAATTTTTCTATTTCCTGAAAATTACCAACGAATCAAAACATATCATTTGCACGTTGATCTGGAAGTGGATCATCCCCGCTTAATTTTTCTAATCAAGGCATTTTGAAGATACAATTTTTCCAATATACAGTACTAATAATGTGGCCTATAAATCCAAGTGGGTCTAGAGTTTAACTATTCTTCACAAAACATCCAGTTTTAAAGTTGAAATAACCCTCTTTGATTTCGAAACAATTTCCAGGGTTTTGACTATAGAGTCTTCCTTTTTATTAGATTTTAATGAAATTTTGGAATGTTCTGGAGATCTGAAGTTTCACTTGCATTTGAATTTCATTTACGTAGGAACATGGCACAGGTGTGAATAGCTTAATGAATTGTTCCTTTCCTTTTTCATTGGTTTCCATGCAGTCTTTGAGAACAGGTCGCTCTAACGTCCATATAAACACCTGAAAGGTCGATTTTAGGTACTATTGTGAAATTCTGAGTCTAGCGAATTGTCTTATGATTCTAGTTTATTTCCCTAAACGACAGTTTTCAGTCTTTCACTTTAGTTTTTTCTTGTATATTATTTTGTCTTTCTTTCTCTCTCCCTCTATCTCAATCTATTATATAAGATTTTGACTCTAAGTATATAAAAATTAAGTTTTTAGTACTTCCCTATTTTCTTCTGAAAATATCATTGAGCATAATTCATTCTTTAGAGAATTTTAAGAATGGTATAGAAAGAATAAATATAATCCAACATTGACGACATTACAAACAAGTAGTTCTACCATTCCGTATGCTTCTTTCAAGAGAATATACAATGTATAGTATACAGTAGAAAAATAGTATGCGTCTTTAATTGTACAAAATAATTTGATATTTAGGAAGAAATCAAATGAATAACAGATTTCGTCCAAAATATCCTTTTGAAAAGCTTCAATATTACTTTTAATCTCCTATGCATTCGACAGTTTTTTTTTCCTAATACGTTCGTAAATATTCAGCGAATAAACAAAGAATTTAATAAAAGTTTCACAATCAAAAAGCAATAAAATTTTATTTTCTACTTCAAACTGAATTTTCTGACACATTTTAATTCTCATTAATGAATTTTAAAGACTAATCGCATGAAAAATAGAAACAAATAATCTAAAATAACCACTCTTTATTAAATAATGATACACGACAATTCCGCTTTTGATACAATTTTCGTTTTTCTTCTTATACGATTTCCTTTATAAAAAAATATTATTTATTTCTTCTGATTGAAACTTCCATTCAAAAATATAAATATAATTAAATCTTTCAAAGAATACTAATCCAAGTAGTCGCGTGTTTAGTTTAATTATTTTTAAATATTTATCAGATAAACTGTATTGGCCTTTGCATAGGTTGAATAAAATACTTATATTATTCAACATCATAAACATATAATAAAATATAACTTAAGCATTGTTAAAAACAGGGATGATAAAAGCTGATTCCAAAAGCCAATCTGAATTCCTTATTTTGAATTAGAGAAAGGGAAATATTAAATAACCCTCTAAATAATTTAGAATATTTTGCCCAACATTAGCAGCAAAATATTTTCATTTTCAGTTTTTTTTTTTTTTTTTTTTTCAAATTTTTTTCAATGACAGTAATTATCTTATAATTTATATAAGTAAATTAATCATATTATAATCAAGTAATTAATTAATTTATAAATAGTTGATTAACTATTCATATTAATTTATATGGATTTTAAATGCAATTTGTAAGCACAGTAATTAAAAAAACTAACAAAAATTATAAAAGTATGCAAATAAAGTAAATAATTTGCAAAATTTAAAATGCAATAAAAGAATTTAATTTTAAAGTACACAGATTTAATATTGGAAGTTCAAATATTTTAAATGGAATTTGTAAGCACAGTAATTAAAAAAACTAACAAAAATTATAAAAGTATGCAAATAAAGTAAATAATTTGTAAAATTTAAAAAGGAGCTCAAT
Organism: Argiope bruennichi; assembly: GCF_947563725.1. Classification (NCBI taxonomy): domain Eukaryota; kingdom Metazoa; phylum Arthropoda; class Arachnida; order Araneae; family Araneidae; genus Argiope; species Argiope bruennichi. The sequence goes on along the minus strand of NC_079152.1, from coordinate 113,865,729 downwards.
TCAAATGATAATTTTCACTCCATTAAATTTCATTAATTAATAGTTTTAAAATGTAAGTACTCTTTGATTTTGAGAGCGATACTGGTACAGTTATTATAATTATATTAGAACCAGCAAGCACTGTTTCCTTTTTTCAACAAAAAAAAACACGTTTTGTAACCGTCTCATAAAGATATATTTTCTTATTTATTATATTCAAATTTTTTAGAAATTTATAAGATTATCCATTCTGACCTTAAAACATTTCTTTCTTATAATTATTTATTTATTTATTTTTAATTTTTCAATTATATGAGAAGTGACAATTTTCACGAATATAATGAACAAGGAGGAAAAATAGTAAAGCTTATTACATTCAAAGATACTGAATTTTTTACTTCAATTGGTATGCTTTAATTCGTATTCTTCCTTTTGTATATATATGTTATGTATATATATTCACCTTATACTAAATATGTTATTTTTGTAATTCCTATTGAATGTATTCCATTTTTATGAAGATCTGGAATTTTACTTCTATATTTCTTACATACGGAATTTGGTTTTATTTTTTCTATTCTTCCAACTGCTGCTTTTTTCTCACTTCTTTTTTCTGGAGCACATTATATAAAAAGTACGCCATATATTCATTAGCCCATTACAATGAGTGTAGCATATCGGCATGAATGCCACCGACGACCTGTTAAATGGCATCTTTCAGTTTCATCTTATATATATATATATATATATATATATATATATATATATATATATATATATATATATATATATTGGCCTTGCGACTTATTGATTGTCATTGCGAATACCAATCTAATAGGAAGTTGAACGCGTTTGAATTCAATTGGCACTTCTGTGAGAATCATTAGAATTCGTGGCAGCAAAATATTTTCAGCTCGGAATTTGCTATTCAAAATGGTGACTTCGATACCGTTTTTCATCAATTTTTTAATGACCAATCGCGTGCCATTGAACAGTCGAAGTGGGTTCTAATTCCGAAGTAAAATAACCGGAAACCCAACTTTCAATTCTAGAAGGTGTGGTGACATGCCTGGCAAATCCAGTGAGTTCAAAAACTTTGTTGGATAATTTATAGCTTCGTTAGCATCGCAAACTGTATCGATTGATTTTTATGATACCAAATCGCCTGGCAGCGACTACTGTATCTTGAAGTTTAAATCGTCTACGTCCACATTTTTTGCTGCCAAAATGGCTCTTTCTGCCAGCCACGCATGATTTATGTATTGTGTGCGTACATCGGGAAATATGCGGTCAATGAGAGCATTTTGCAAATCAACGATAGTACAGAAATTAGTGGTAATTTTATGCACCCAGTACTTTCATAGACAACAATTTGGGTCCGAGAATCTGTCAGCAGATGTATATTGTAGCATTTGGACGCGCATGTTTATTTTTAGCTGGACTTTTTTGGCGTACGTTGAAAGTGGAATGACGGGATAGGGACACTTTAATTACCTAGCGTTATGAAATCTACTTTACAACCTATTCTCATACCTACCAAATACACATAAGAAACTTCATAAAAATATGTCGAGCCGTTTCGGAGGAGTACGAACACAAACACCATGACTCGAGATTTATATATATATATATATATATATATATATATATATATATATATATATATATATATATAACCAATCTTAAGTAAGAAAAAGTTTGAAAACGAAACTAAAATGAAAACGAAACAAAAACAGTTTCGAAATCGTAACTAAAATTTATAACCTATTTAAACTAAAACGAAAAAAAGAACTTCATAGTATTTAGAGAGCGCAATTGCAGCTACTTCTAAAACACAGATGAATTGAAACAAAAGTATTAGAATCAAGTTAATAGGAAAAACAAAAAATCAAAAAAATTATAAAAAATATAAAAAAAGAATCCGGCCTGAAGACTTTTTCAAGGGTCATCTTCAGGCAGGGATTCAAAGAAAGGGATTTTTTTTTGTGAGGAAAAACAGACATGTCTAAAAATGATTCCTCGTGACCCGAAAATCCCCTGAAATTATGCTCAAGAGATATACCATTTTAACAGAAAGTAAATAATTATCCTCAGGCAGGTTGAGCATAATTTCAGGGGATTTTCGGGTCACGAGGAATCATTTTTAGACATGTCTGTTTTTCCTCACAAAAAAAATCCCTTTCTTTGAATCCCTGCCTGAGGGTGACCCTTGAAAAAGTCTTCAGGCCGGATTCTTTTTTTATATTTTTTATAATTTTTTTGGTTTAATTTTTTTTTGATTTTTTGTTTTTCCTATTAACTTGATTCTAATACTTTTGTTTATATATATATATATATATATATATATATATGGTGGAGTAAACGAAAGTTGCAGTCTGTTGTCGCTAAGACGCATCGATGTGAAGACGAACTATCTACAGTTTACGCCTAAACTAGGCGAGGTGTAGACGAAAAACATTATGAATTGAACCTTAGCTCTGAACCTGATCATAGTAGTCTTATCCTGTAAATTTCCTGTTTTCAATTTGTTCTTCGTAATTTGTATATTATCACTAACGTAACTATATTTCCATTCATTAAAGTCTCAAATATCAATTAATTCGAACTTATTATTGCTTGGCCATCACACCCCCACAAATTTCAGAAGTGGGATGAAAAGTAATTAGATTTATAAATCAATATTCCTGTGAATACGCCATAGTTTCCATCAACCAACTTTTAGAAAATTTATGGGACTTTATTGATGGAAAAATTCAATTTCGTCATTTCGTCATTGAGTCCTGGTGCACTAATGGCACATGTTGATGCCGTAAGTAGATCTCCCCTAAATGTATTTTGTATCTCATTTCATAACAGCTTAAGATTAAAATTAATCCGAGGTAACGACAATCAAATAAAAGCAATAAAATAATTATTAAAAATTTCTGTTTACGAAGACTACTACAATCGAAATGAAATTTTGTATAAATTTGCTGAAGGTAAAGAATTAGTAGTTGTACCTGATAGTATGTAAACCGAAATTATAAGAAATGCACATGAAAAGGACATACTGGAGCTAAGTACACCGAGAAACACCTCCAAGACTATTATTACATTCCTAAACTTAGACAGAAAGTAGAGAATAGCATATCCAGTTGTACCCATTGTATCCTGATAAACCAGAAAAGTGGAAAGAAGGACTTCTGCACTTGTTACATAAAGAAGACACGCCGTTACATACCTATCATATTGATTAACTCGAGCCTTTGGAGAGTATGCATAAAAATTATAAACATGTTTTGGTGATTATCGACGCATTTACTAAGTTTGTATGGATTTATCCTACAAAAAGCACAATATCATCTGATGTAATAGTAAAGTTGGAAGCTCAAAAAGCTGTGTTTGGAAGCCCTTCCCAAATGATCTTCGATAGAGGTACAGCTTTTACCTGTGGTGATTTTTTCGATTATTGCGCCAAAGAAAAAACAAAATATCATTTAATCACAACTGGCCTGCCAAGAGCAAACAGTCCGTTCAATCCACCAGCCATCATATCGATTCTTTTAAAATTATCCCTGGAAAATCCAAACTAGTGGTATAAGTTCACAAATGGAGTACAGCAAACAATAAATTCCACCTATCAACGAAGTATCGATACCTTTCGAATTGCTTTTTAGTTCTAAGATGAATACTGGAGGCTTAGATAAGCTTAAAGAAATGGTCGAAACTGAATTTCAGGCCAATTTTTAAGCTCAAACAGAAGAACTCAGAAAGCATGTGAAGCAGCAAATCTTCAAGAATCAAGACGAAAACGGGAAAACGTACCATCTAATAAGACGAGAATCAAGACCGTATAGAGTTGGAGTTCTTGTTGCCATTAAAAGAACTAAGTTTGGACCACACCTGAAACTGAAGCTGAAGTATCTAGGATCCTAAAGTATCAGTAAAGCAAAAGGAGGAAATACCTATGGAGTTATCAAAGAAGGAAACCCCGAAGGACCCAATTTTAGGACAAAATATGCCGAATACTTGAAACCCTGGAACAATAACGATGTCAGAACTCCAATATCATGAAATTTTCCCTTTTTTAGAACTTTGTTATTTTTTCTTCCTATTGCGTTTCTTTCTCTTTTGTTGTTTTGTTTGCATTGCAGTGTCGTCTGGAGGACCAGCCGGTTCCAGGAAGGCCGAGATTTTGGTGCCAGGCGCAGCGCTTCTGACCTCACTTCCCGCCATTGAGCAGCGCTTCTGGTGGAGGAAACGAGAGCAATGGCAATTGACGCCTAGGTGAGGCGAGGTGATTACGACGTGTTTAAAAAGACGAAGAAGATGAAATATTACGACTAAGAAATAATTTTATTACCAAAAGTAATGTACGACAAAGGTTACTTCTCTACATAATCACCTTGACGATTGAGGCATTTGTCATATCTGTGAACAAGTTTTGCAATACCCTCTTTATAAAATATTGCAGCTAATGATTTGAGGTGAGTTGTGACGGTTTCTTTGAGCTCCTGGTCAGCTTGGAAGCTCTGCCCCCCAAGCCACGTCTTCAATTCAGGAGAAACATGAAAGTCACTTGGCAGTAGGTTGGGACTTTATGGTGGATGTTCGAAAATCTCCGATTTAAATTTGATCAAGAAGCCGTTGAGTTATACGAGCACTTTAAGGACGGGCATGATCATGGATCAGAACAATTCCAGAAGTCAGCATGCCTCTTCTTTTATTTCGAAAATCTCTCCTCAAGTGTCGCAAAGTTTCACAATTAGCATCTGCAGTAACTTTTGTCCCCGGTTGCATTAACTCCACAAGCAACACACCTTTTTGATCATAAAAAACAGTTGCCATAACTTTACGATTGTTGAAGGTTTTATTTTTTTAAATTTTTTTTAAAATTTTGTGGTTTTTTTTGGAGAATTTGTGTGCATCTATTGTTGTGATTGTCATTTCGTTTCGGGCGTGTCATATTGAACCCAATAGAATCACCTGTCACAAGGGATTTCAAAGCTCTTCTCCATGAGTATTATATCGGTCACGATACGCCAAAACTAGGGGTAGAATCAATAGAGACAGCCATGTTTACGTGAATGCAGCTCAACAAAAAATGGCGTGTTGGACTCGGCAATGACAAAGCTTATGGAAGGGGAGATGAGCAGTCGCCAAATGCGCATACCAGATAGTTGCAGCATTCCTGGCCTTCATAGTGTGCGATCGGAGGTTGAAGAAAAAACAGCCCTCATATATATATATATATATATATATATATATATATATATATATATATATATATATATATATATATATATATATATATATATATATATATATATGTATATATGTATATATATAAATTTTAATATTCTTTTCATATTTAGTCACTTTTAAATACATTTCAAACTTTAAAAAAATTACAGCTTTGCTCATTTCACGTAAGTCGCGAATATAAAAAGTCATGAAATATAAGGAAAAATTTGAAAACTTTTTAGAATGAATTAATTACAAGGCGATATTATTGTTATGCTTCCAATCAAGGCTGTATTTCACTTCAGGTAAAGAATAGAAACAATTCGATCGCTTCGTCACACTACTTTCCAACGATTTTTTTAATTCATTGGTCCTATAGGAGCAACCATGTTGTACTGTCTCCTTTTTCTTTTCTTTTTTCCTTTGAATCTACAATTGTTTGTTCCTTCTGTTTCTTTTTATATGCTTTATTTATACGATTCTTTTATGTTTCCCGGTTATCCTCTTAATATGATAATGTTCCCTAAAATCTTACTCGGTTCTTGCAGTTAAATTTTATATGCCTTTTTATTTATTTATTTGCTAATTTTTTTTAGCCAAATTAAATTTTCTCGCCTTTTATTGTCTATAACCATGAACAGTAATCGTAAATAATAAAATTTCATTAAATTTATATTTTATGGGAAGAAAATAATGCAAATTTGGGGTTTCTGACTTTATTTCTTTTAGAAAATAAATAAATTTAGATTTACTCGCTTCATTTGCTTAAATTATTGTACACAATTTCTGTTGCAATTTTAAATTTACATTTTTTTTATATTTTAAAATGTTACATTCTTTACATACAATCGTGCATTGGCTGATTATTTATGCTTTCATGTATTAATTTAATCATCTATAATGGATTTTCTGATTTCTCAAAGAATGTTTAGATACTTTACATATTGATTTCAGCGTATTTATTAATGACATTAATTTTATTGCTGTATCGAATCCGATAACTCAGAAATTTAGGTCTATCCAGCAAAATTAATTCGCCAAGCAGAAAATAAAATTTTTAAAAAGTTACTGAATACGACATAATAAATTAAAAGTATACCATTTAGTCTTACCACCAAAAGTAATGCGCCAATCAAATGGTAAAATTCCAAAAAATGCATTATTCATTCCAAAATTTGGAAAAAATTGCATTAAAACTTGAAGCAAACACCTAAAAGAAAATCAGGTTGGAGATATTTTGAGCTACAATTCATTTATCAAAAATAATAATTATTAAAGATTCGATTGTCCGAGCTTCTATCGATTGAAGTATCCCATAGCCGAAACAGTGTCAGCAACCAAAATACAAGGAATGTGCAAGTGATAAGGTACGAAACGACACTTTGGATATAAATGAAGACTTTATTCAAAATATACACCATAGGCCTGAGCACAACGATCCCATTGATTAACGAGCCGAAGGATTCCTTGTTCCCAGAATTCCTGTGGCCGTGACAAGACCTAGTCCTTCACAGCGTCCTTGAGTTCACTATCCAAGTTGAAGCGCTTCCCTTTCAGATGATTTTGTTTGCAATCGTATGGCTGGTCTTGCAGTAAAAGAATATAAAATTATTTTTGCTAAATTATCGAAATCTTGCTAAATTACAGAACTGAGAATGAGAACAGAGGTTCCAAAATAGGACTCACACTTTTACGGAGATAAACGGGGAGGATGAGGCGCTAAACGTGCAATATAGAAATTGTCATTTTGGCTTATTTTTCAAGTACCCTTATGCTAATCAAAAAAACATTCAGTTCAAACTCAACATTCGAAAACCGTCAATATTGAGAACATTTCAACGTAATATCCCATGCAACATTCGTGGAATCTACGAATCGTTTGTCTGGAACTGCATAATTGATTATTTCTTTAGGTAAAATCAAATATTTCATTTTTTTGAAAAATGACAGACGAATGTTGCTGTAATCGAGAGTAAAGCAACATTCGTCAAATGATAAGCTTCAAAATTATCACTTTGGGAAAAGTAAAAATACATTATTAGTTCAAAAGGGTCATGGGGATTTTCTATAAAAATGCGGCGGACATTTTTAGAAACTCCCTCCTTTGTTGGTTTAATGCATGGTGACTTGGTTCACAGTAAGCTGAATGGTTCTAGATACAGATAATTGTGATTAGCATCGTGTTTGAACTAAAGGATAAATTGGTTTTGGCAGTACACTTTCTGTAGATCTTTGTCGACAAATTAAAAAAAAATGTTTTTAAGTCACAATTGATTAGTTCGATTGCATATGCGGAAATATTGTTAAAAAATGCCACATTGTCTAGAAGTCGGTGTTCATTTTGAACCAGTTTTTAAGCATTTCAATTAATGTATTATTAGATCATTTTTTAAAACAAATTTAACAGAAGTTAATAAACTCGTTTTATACTATGATCCCGCTTTTTTTAATAATCCTTCGTAATGTGGTTATTATCCTTGAAAATTGGATTGAAAGACTCTCTCAGAACAGGTAAGAGGTATTATAAAGTGTTTTAATATCTAATCTAGGTCGTAATATCCGAAGAGATTTGAGATAGAGACCTGAACATTTTGTCTATATATATAATCAAATTGTATACCTCTATATATAATCAAATTGTATACCTCTATATATAATCAAATTGTATACCTCTATATATAATCAAATTGTATACCTCTATATATAATCAAATTGTCCATTCCTTGCCTGTCCAAATCATATAATTCCTCAACAGAATCAAACAAATTTTAATATACATATTCCATAGCTCATAGAAGAATTAACTGTGCTATTCAAATGCTGTTACATCTTCCTAAAGCAGGGAAAAGTAACAGAAACATTTTCTCTCTATTTCTTTGGAATATATCAGGACTAAATTTTCTTTTTTTAGCCCCATCTTATGGCCTAAAATATTTGTTTTCAGAGTCATAATTTTTGTCATTAATATATTTTCTAATTTTAATTAATTTATATACAATTTACAACAAAGCACTTTTCCGTTTTAGTATTGCTGCTCTTTCCTGCATCTAAATATATAAACAAAAAATAAGGGAAATTCTTAGCACAGTAAATAAAATGATGTAAAACATCTAAAATAGTTTACGTCTATTAAAGTGGGAAGCCTAAAAATTACTTTCTTTAAGAATCTATCAAAACATAGTTGCAAAAATTATGTTACAATGAATTTTTGTAGCTGTCAGAAAAATGTGTTAGATTAGAGTTTAGTTGGAGTATTGTCTTACTAATGTTCAGTAAGTGGAAATTCAGACTAATTTCTTTCTATGCTCTTGCTTCGAGAGTTTTTCTAGAATTTCACATCCTCTACGAAAAAAATTCGTTTGAAATACCATTGCAAACATTCATTTTAAACTTTTTATATGAGACAAGCAAAGACTTTAGATGTAAATTCCTTGAGTTTACATAGTTTTAAAACTATTTCTGTAACAAATGCTTCTTTTCCTAAATGGCTTCTGCGAAAAATTAACACTAAAATGTCTTCTTAATGAACAAACTTTATAGAATTAAAGTACTTATTTTAAAGTAACATTTAAAGTGTAATGCGTGCTGTTCTTAATAAGATTTATTGGCAATTATATAAATTTATATTTTAAATAATTTTTGGGTACTTTTTAATTGAGTCTACATTCAAGGTAAAAATTCTTTAATTTGTTGAAAATTCCTGAATGTATAACTTCATAATCTTTTGCTAAATTTAAAAAAAAATGAAATCCTTTAACTTATGTATCTTGGCTAAATTTTGATCATTTTCATCTGCAGAATAAAAGCTTTAGAATTATATTTACAACATCAGATAAAATAGACAACATTTTCCCACAAAAATCGGTGAATCTTCCTCACATATTGTTTGATAATAAAATACAATGAGGGCCATTTTCTTAATATTCTATATCAGAAAATTCACAGATTATGTAAGTCCTTGATGTATGTTAAATTTAATGCTAAGTTTGACACGTCTTGCCAGAGATTTACCTGTGGCACATGGATAAAAAAATGATGACTCAGAAGTCGACTACATCATTTAATAAAGGTTCAAACTTACAATATATATTTCAAAATAATCTTTGTATTGCTTAAAAGCAGTGCAACTAAATTAAGCCAAGTCATATATGGAATATAACAAATTTGGCCATCATTTGTTTTGTCAAATGGTGCAAAAGCTATAGTACTAACATTATAAATTTAATTGCAAACGTGTATTGCATAATATTGTATTATATTAAAAATATTTGCAATATTCTATAACGGTGTTGAATATTAAATAATATAATACCGCACTGTATTATGCATCCTGGAAAGTGGGATTTATTCTCCAGAGAGTAGTTCGAGTACGAGAATGAGAATTCCAAATGCAGATTCCCGTTTGCCCTTGAAATAAAGTTTGCTAACGGTTTTAAATTCGAAAACAGGACATACATCTTTAGTGAAAAGTTTCTGAATCAGCAGCTCCTATTAGAAATTATTTTATGAAGGTAAATTTTTTATATGCGTTGGTGCCGTTGTTCAGCACACCTGAATACTTCTGCAAGATTTGATTAGCTGAATCGCTTCTGTGTAGGATCCGGGAATATCTTAGTATAAATGATTCGATTACTGGTAATCGGTTTTGAAGTTCAGTGGTTTACTGCTTTATTTAGTGGCTTGACCTCAAAAAGGGGGATGAGAAGAAGCTTTCGGAGTGGTGATTATTTCTATCTTTTCAGATGAATATAGTCAAAGTATCAGATTGACTAAAATCTTTCCGATAACAAGTCGTGCTTCTTACGGGGGAGGTTGCACTGCGCTTGGTAACTGAAATTATAACTCAACCATAGTTCCTACTTATACTGTCGTGGCACTCTGATCATTCAATTGCGTTTTTTGGGGGTGAGTCGGGGTGACTCAAGTACACTTTATTTAGTCTTCCTACTGGATTGATTACATCATGATGGTTTATCTTATTTTGTTTTTATTCGGTACAGATTGAATCTTATGTTTGTTAGTACAACTTGTAGGATTCTATCCTCCATGGCTTTTTGAGATGAAAAGAATGATCAGATTTCATTTCGTACTGTCGACTTTCAACTTAAGCAGGTCTTGAGTATTTATTTTGCATGATATATTTAGATTAAGGTTAAAAGATCTGTTATTATGAACTCATCTGGTATGATGAACAAATTCTAATTAAAAATTGAGGCATTGTTAAATATTGTATATAGCTGGAGAGGAAAAACTCTCATAAGGAACTCCTTTGTCTCCTGAATTGACTCAAAATCTATTTAATCAGCATTTTTCTTTAAAGGTGAGTTTGTGAAATAGTTTATTGAAAGATTATATAATTATTAATAACTAAGCGCTCATGGCAACCTGCTGGTTAGCAGGAATGACATAAAATTTGGTTGCTCTGGTTACGTAAAATTTCAATTGAATCGTTTGCATGTAGCTTATTCTTAATGGCTCCCTCAGAAAAGTATTTTTAATCTTAAAATTTTGATTTCCATGTATTATTTTAGGAATCTCACATCATTATTTTCATAGTGCTATGCAGCTTCATAATCTGTCGTCCTTTCGATTACGATTTGCATTTCAGCTTGAAATAGGAAGTGATTAAAATTCACCTTATCCAGGAACTTATTTCTGAATTGAAAAGGTTCGTAAAACATTTTAAAAAATCATTTATGGAAATTATATATTCTTCTTCATGATTTACGAAATATATAAGAGGATTAATAAATTAATGTTCAGCGTTCAACAATAAGACAGCAAAAGGTCTAAGTACAAGTTCAATATACCACAAATATTTAAAAATGAATGGGCAGTAAAAATACTAACCATCCTTCACTTCTGAAGTATAACATTAGCTGTAATTGCTAAAGTACAAATGTTAAAAAAATGTTAAATGTTAAAAAGGTTTCAAAATGTTATTATAATCATGCCTCATTCTTCGACAAACTCAACAAGGAAAACATGTCATTTTAGAAGGTAATGATTTTTTAAAGGTGCTGGAATCATCAATAATTAACTCGGTTAATCGAACTGTTGCTTTAAACTATTTGCATCTATATCAGTTTTGCGAAGATTTGAAAATAAATAATAAAATTACAAATTGTTCCTTTTTTTATGACTAGAAATATATACTCATCTCTAATGATTATGGAATGCAATATTCCTTGTACAGCATGATATTTATAAGCGTATTAAGTTTTATCCAACAATTCAAATGTAAAATAAAATGTAAAAAAAAAGATTTCTGAAAATGACTAACTCTGGAAAATACTATTACTTAACTAACTCTAAACATAAAATAAAAGATGCAATGAAAATTAGCTAAATTTTATCCTATCATTCACAGTCATTGCGCAATTTCACATGGCATGTAAGTATGGCATGTTAATCGTTTCCTTTCAACAATAATTACAAACACATGTATTAAAGCAGATCTAGAAAATATCCACTAAATAGTTTAAAGAACCATTTGATTTCTTTTGAATAAAGATGTAAAAATATTTTTATAAAGATGTAAGAATATTTTTGTGGAAAAAAATTAATTAAAAACTTAATTAAAAGGAATTAAAAAAACAATATTCTTTTCCCACCATTTATTGCAGCGTAACGATAACTTCTGACGTAAGAAGATCACCATTTCAAAATCAAATCTCTGTGAATTTCATCGAAAATGAGATCATCAATGACATTAAACTGGCTTTGAGGATTCTTTTTGAGTCATTAATCATTAACTTAAAATATCAAAGTCTTCATGAACAAATCAATCAATCAACATATCAAATAAATAAATAAATTTGCAAAACAAATGGATATATTCATAGCCCTTTTAAACATATATAGCATGTATCAAATCACTAAATTCTCTAAATCATATTGATTATTTAATTAGCATTTGTATTGGGGGGTATATAACACGATTATCAATAAAATGGTGAATAGCAAGGCTTACTTTTTATCTTCTATAATTACATACTCGTGTCATATTCTGTACTACAGTATAAAGTTGTTTTTATGAAAATCAGTATCACACTTAAGAATTTCTTAACATTAATTCGAATAAATAAATCTGCCATTAACAAAGGGAAACGACAAATATTGTTTAAACCATTGTGTTATTACTTTCACTTAATTCATTGTTGAATAGTAGCAAACAAACTACAAGCTACTTTGTGCTAGCAAACAGTAAACAATCTTGTATTATTCTTAATAAAGATATAAAGTAGCTTTGCATATTTCGCAACGTTCATAATGCATATTTAACTCAATTACAGTAAGCTAATTATTATATATTACCTTCTAATTGGCCTGCGTGAGCGAAAATTACACTATTGGAAGCAACATATCACTTTACAGAAATCAATACTCGCACTATTCTTTTCTGAATAATAATAGCCGATTAGAACTTCAGCGTTTGATTCAATCCATTTTAGCTGAAGATGAGGTTTCCCATTTTGAAACACTCCATGAAACAAATAAGTAGTATTAAATGAATATAAATAAAAGCAAATTAAATACAAATTCGGATAATGGATGTTTGAAGGCGTAGATGATCCGAAGCAAATACATTTAGAAATCCTTAAAGTGTTCTGGATTTCAGTGACATTAACTTGTTAAAGACACATTTATTATTGATATATTACCCCGTTGAATTTATTAAGTTGTCAACAAAAGCAAAGTTATTGAATAAATTGCATTGGAAACTGAGTGGAAGAGGTAAATATATTTGGATTTATTACTATCAAATTACTTGAATTTTCAAGCGAAAGAGGATCCTTTGGTACACGGCATTTTGTATGAAGGTAAATCAATCAACAATTTTAATAAATGAAAGTAAACATCGTTTATAAACAATATTATCTGCATAAAGTCTCATTTAAGATATTTGTTAACATTTGGTTGACATAAATATGTTATTCAAGAAACAGGCATAGTGTCCCTAAAATATGGAATAAGCATTTATTTCGACTTTAAGTTATAAGTAATTCCATGCAGAATGGGTAGCATATTTTGTACTTCCATAAAAGAAAAGGACAAAAAAAAGATATGTCCGAAAAGAAAGCCCTTGAAAAAAAGATTTCAAGATATGTCCAAAAAATATAAATAAAAAATGTCCAAAAAGAATGTATAAAAAGTTCAAAAGTATAAAAGTTTCAAATTCGAAATTATTACAAAAGTATCAAAATTTGCTTGCACAAAATTTGGAAACGAAAATACCTAGGCCAATGAGTATTGTTTCGAGGTACAGACTCTGATGTAGTTTTGAAATTTTACGAGGAAAGTGGATGCTGCTATTGTAAACTCAGTATTTATTCTTATTTCAATATATAAGCTCCCTCTTATTTTTTTTTAATCTAAGGGATTAAAGAATCACCAGCTTCTTTCAAATGGTATATTTTATATTATTGCTGATATCTGAATAAAACTGGGCGTATATTTTTGAAATTGTTTCTATTAAATATTAGATTTTGTTATTTGCAGCAAACTGTTTTAATCGGATTTAGGTCTTTTAGTAGTATTGAATTAAGTAGTATTAAGTGTAATTAAAAAAAATTTTAAGAAAAAGTGTAAGTATAATTTTTTAAAGAAATGCATCCATATTAATAATTTAACAGTCTAAAGAATCAATAATCTAGGCGAACCAAACTGTTCGTCAAAGGCAGCTGGTTTTAAATGATTAAAGATATGTGAATAAAAGTGAGCATATTGTTTTTCTTGCGATTTCATTTTTTGTTTAATTAGTTTTTGAATTAAACGAGTGCGGCTACTTACTTTATTCGCGAAAAGTAAAGTAGGCATATTTCTCTTTTTTGGAACGACAGACACTACTACTTGAATAATCAAAATTAACTACTTGAATAATCAAAATTAACTACTTGAATAATCAAAAATAATCAAATTTCTCATTAAATTATTTATAATGGAAAGCAAATGAAATATAATAAACAGATTTTTAGTTCTTTCAAACCAGTGTATAAAAAGTAACTCATTTATTTTAACCTTGCCTATTACGGAGCTTGTTTCTAACTCTGTTTATATAGCATTTCTATCAGTATATTTATTTCACTTATTAAAAAGGGAAATAAATATGAATAACTTTTTTTCATGCAGAAAATATGTTGAAATCAAATGTAACAAAAATGAGTTACACAAAGACATCTGCCGCAACACCACAAGGAATAAAAATCTATTAAAATTTGAATTATTATCCCTTTTAGATATTCTTTTTAAAATATAAAGCTTATAAAAATATTCCATCTATAAAACACATGGAACAAATGGAATTATATGTGTTAATATATTCATCAGAATGAATTCAACTTCTATCTAATTTACTTCTTTTATTTATTCACTAAAATTAAAGAAGTATAATGGTAAACCTCATTATTTTATCTAAAAGAAAACTAAAACCTTTTTCAACAATGAAATTTATTCAATATTCAAGTGCGGTTTGCACTACGTTTCTTGGATGCGTTCATTCTTTGCAATCTCATAATATAATTTTATTTTTGCTTCAAGCATGACAATATATTTTAAATTTACAGTATCCTACTAAGTATGCTTTCCAAAATTATTTTGAAATACTTTATTCTGAAATTTTTAAATTTATATGAAGCAAAAGATTTTATTCATCATAATGAAACTATATTATAGAATTGACAAAAGGGGATAGATCTTTTAGATTTGTTTGCGTAACAGTCATTAAAATTAGTTTAATTCCGTAATATCTAAACAAAGTAAATACTCATTAAAAGATTGTTTTGAATTTTCTTATAGCAACTTTCCAATGTTTAATATTATAACATTTAACATTTTTAATATCAATATTTTTAATATTTTTGGTAACTACATGATTTGCAGAATGTATTGTGTTCCCAAAATAATTTCCAATGCTGTTTAGAAAAGACAAAAAAGAAAAAAAAACATTGAAGCCATTTTGACTCCATGCCTCTGGCCGCGTGTGGAAATCCATGTCACCAGTTACAAGATAATTTATGATTTGATTATTTCAACATGATTTTATAATTATGCGCCTTTGGGCTATATTTATCTTTTGATCTTTACGAAAGTGAATTTCCAGATGGAAGATTTCCTGCTGGATGAATAATTATTGAGTCATTGCATTCTACTTGTATGAGTACAGGAAAACGATGTCCACACAATTTATTTCGGGGAATTCCAGATATGTCGCAGAATAAAGGGTGTTCTAGAATTTCGAAATCCAATGGTTTAATGGTTGCTGCAACTGTTTGAAGTTTATAAATTTGCACTGCAACACAAACGTACCACACTCTCAATTATTCGCTTCGATATTTGATGTAGATTGGAGATTTCACTATCCCCGTATCGTGTGGAAATCGTCCTAATACCCTCTTCTCCTGGATTATCTTCTGATAAAAGGAAATATGCAGTTGCTTGAACATTCCAATTTGATGTAAATAATGTAGCTTTATTCTTTTTCATAAGGGACATTACTTTGTTGTGATTAGATATTTCTTATGTGACAACCCTAAGCTTCCACCAGTCCTTTAATTAGAGAGCTTTTTCTGGATAAAATGGGATTAATTTTTGATTTTATTATTTGAATCTTATACATTTTAATTCAGTATATACTGTTATCTAAAACAATTATTTCTACAGTTTTCTGATATCCAAATAAGAATTCATGTTACTTTTTCTTATTTTATGGCTTCATTTTAATTAAATTCCAGTAAAGATTATAGGAATTTAATTTCATTTAGAGCTATTGGATGAAACACTGACTACCCATATATATGGAAAATATCTATGATTTTTTTAAATCAAATTTTCAAAGTGAAGAAATGCTCTATCGGTCTTGTAACACTTTTTTTTCTATAGCGATGCATAATTTGAACATGAATACTAACTCGGTTCCTTAAATACAAATTTTTTCCCTTAAATTCAATGTTAATGAGTATGATTATAATTATTGGAACGCATGTCATAGCAATACGTGCGATATTTATCTACAAAAAAAATTAATAAAATTTTAGCTAAAAAGATTCATGAGTTGGCCCAAGACTAAGCAGTAGGTAGCAGTAGTAAAGAAAAAAAGCAGTTGGTCCAAGATAATTTTCTGTTAATGATGTCACTTCTTTTTATCTATCTCAAGAGTAATCTAGAATATCGAAGTGTTCTGACATTTTCGATTCAATTACTGTTTTTGTTAATAACATATATCATGGAAGAGTACTTGTACTTTCAGTTTTCTTAAGTTAGAATGATTGCATCCAGTTAGAATATTTTGAATCGAAGAGATACTCCCACTGGAAAAAGCTAAAATTATTAATGGACTACATTTCAAAATGAACTATATCCAACTTTCCTTTTTCTTCAATGGAGGAACCAGCATATAAATATAATTCACAAGAGTTCATTACCCATTATTCATAGAGTATTTGCTTGACCTAATATTAACTGATACATGTTGAGAACGATTTTCTTATATAGAATATAAAGAAGGGCTCATCAAGTGTTTATTTTTCATTTATTTTGATTTTAATTTTTCTAAAAATAAATAGTTGAATGGAATGTTTCTTTTATCTAAGCAATTCAGATAAAAAATACAATCAAGAAAGAATTATAAAGTTATTCTTGTAAAGGAATGCTATGACTATTTTTGATACGAATATGAAAAATGCTTTTTATGATGCAATCATATTCAATGAAATGAGAAGTGTCTCATTAAGTTTATAGAAAATTAATAATCATCAATATGATATGGAAATTGCTGTTTTAGATTTAAAATATAAAATGAATATTTGATATTATAATGTTCAAACCAATCACGTATGCTAAATTTTTGTTAATCTTAGCGAATGCTTAACACAACTAATATTCCATAGAATTTTTAATCACATATTTTCCTGGTGGGCCAAGATACTCAAACTGTAGGAGATTTACGCAGCGAATATTGCAAAAAACATCAAAAGCATTTATTCATATGGCAACACACACACGAAGACATTACAGTAAATGATTAACTGAATAAGTACATGAAGGAGAACTAGGAAAGCATAGAAAGGATCCTCAGTCATATAGAATACATGTGACGTAAACGTCTAGCAGTTGCCTCATGCGCAGCTTTGTTAGTTTACATAATGGCAAATTCTACTTTAGGATGAAGGGGGAAGGAGGTTCAGGAGAAGAAAATAAACATTGATATCTAACCCAAACATTAGTGAAAGTTTTTGAACATGCGTAAGTTTCAGCAAATTATATCATTAAAAAAAAGAAATGAATCGTGAAAATAAGTATGAGCATTTGATTTACTAGAAATTATCCAAAAACAAATCTAAATTATTTAGTCTCAAATTATTAACAGGAAAAATTAACATTTTATTAAAACCGGAAAGCAAACCCAACGTCGAAGCTAAAATTTCTTCTGTTGAATTATTTGGATTTTATCGTATTTTCATTAGGAGTATTTATTTCTTTTATTTGTATATTTACGTCATTTATTTAATCGGCTTTTCATCAGACTCCACCAAATGGCTTCATCACTAAAAATTCTCTTTTCTGGTTTAGGAAATGTTCAATTTGAATTGATAAATGAAGTTCGAGTTCTTTTCCAGTTAATATCGATAATTTTATTATTAGTTAATGACGTGATATTTTATCTTTAATATTCTATTTTTGTTGATATTAAGTATCAATATCATTATTTTTATGTTAGAATGATGACACTGACGTTATTAGATAGTTAATGATAGATTAAGAAAAAATATATAAATATTATTAAAAAAACTTTGTTCTAGTACCCTTTATTAAATAGTGGGTAATTTGGTGACAGCCGTGGATTTTTTTCATTCACAACATAGTTTTCGAAATCTCCATCAACAAAAATATCCTTCATTTAAAACGTATTCTTTATTAAATAAAATGAAACATTTCGTTACATTCGAATTAATGACAATAATATATTTACTATTTACAGAAATTTAGAATATTTATATAAAATTTTATCATATTATAGGAATTTAATCCTTGCAGAATTTTAAAAAAAACAATTATTGCCAGTTGATTTGCTGTTTAACTGGAATTTCAAAATTATCAGCGAATTTTCTGAATATTATTAGGACTAAATTTTCTTATTTTTAAAATTTCTCTGATTGTTCCTAAGGGAAATATAGCTACTCTTATTTTAATCTGAAATTGTGATGGTAGATCCAATTTTTAAAAACTGAAAAGCACGTGGGTATCAATGTTATCTGCATTCTTTCAATATATCTATCTGCATAGATAGATAGATATTGATAGATACAGATTCAAAGCAGACAATATTTAAGCTTAACAGAATATTTTTTAAGTGACATGACAATTGAAGGAAATTTGGGAACTTTCTAATTTCTTTTTACAAATTTATTTTTATTTAAATGTTTGTTCACTATTAATTGATTGAAGTGTGGAACGAAGATTTTTTAACCCTTTACTGGGGACTTGAGGTCTGTGAGACCGCTAGCGATGAATTTTCGCTTACCCCTATTCTACTTTTAGCTCAATTGAATGGATTGACCCTGTAGCTTCCTGTTTTCTGACCTTCAATACACGTGCACTTTTTTAATCGATTTCAGCGGATGCCTTTTTAAAATAATTCAGTTATTTCTTCAAGCGCGGTCTCTAAGACCGCACCTCTCTGTTAGTGTCCCAGTGATAAACAATGTTTAGCAGATGGCGCTAAAACTGGGGCCGCGAAATATCATCCAGTTTACTGATCCTATTAAGAAGCAGTGCTCCAGACACTTTTAAATGAAGCAGAAAGTGATTTTAGTGATAAGGATAATTGTACAGAAGAGTTTTTAGGTGAAAGAAAAGTTTCGATGAAGAAGAGTTTCGCATTCAATTGATTCTGATATGTATGTTCAAACATAATTAATTTTTTTAGTGAAAATGTATTTTGAAAATTTTATAAAATATATTAATATACCAAGAGATATATATATACAGAATTTATAGTTTGATTTTAATACTATATCTTAACCTGTATGTTTAAAATGCCCTAGAAATCCGTACTATGAAAGTCACACAAGCCGATAAAAAAGGGCCAATTTTACCCATTGTCAATTTATTTTTTTATTTTTCATATAATTGTTGAATTTTACAATATACTGTCTTCTATATACCAACATATACTGTAACAACAAATATGATTTAAAAAGTAAAAAGTAATATGTTTTTTCAAGAATATTATTTACTGTAACATGTAATTTGAGAAGAAAACGTATCTTCCAACGCATTTACTTTTTCAATGATATTTTGAAAAATTTCTAAAACATATTTGTATACGAAGAAAAATATCTGCAAACTATATTTTTCATACCAATGCATTCGTTAGAAAATTTACATTGAGTGTAAATGAAATGCGGTCTCATAGACCGCACCTCCCTAGTTAAGTCCTAAAACTTCACCTCCCAGTTAAATGTTAATTACTAATTATAGAAATAAAGATTAGACAACTTTGTTATTTTTATGAAGATAAATCGTTTATTGTTTGAGTTACTTTTATATTATAGTTATCTATTTGATATAATTCGGATATTAAAAGAATTATTTAAATATAAGTCTTTCCTAAATACTGTTGAAAATTCAAATAAAGAAAAAAAAAGTCCCAAACCATTGACAATCAATACAGTCAGATACAGTAGAATTTATAGTCAGACGAAGAAAATTCGAATTTTGACGGAATTTCATGGAGATTATATAGTCACAAATAATTTTATTTCCGCATAGCTATATTTATGAAATAACTTGTGTTTCGTGTAATAGGTATAATTGTTTTCAGAAAATCTATTCATTATTAAAGACATAAAAAAAATCCAAGCAGATAATAAATTACATTTATTTCAAATACAAGGTTAGTAAGAAATATGTTTCCCATTTCATATGGTTTTAAAAGATATGTTTTTTTAGGTTCACGTGTGATAAAATATGAACTAAAGATGTACTTAATATTTATTAATTAAAAAATTATTACATAAATTTACCGATGGATGTTTTGCAATAATTATTAAAACATTTAATATGTAGCATAAATATTAAAAAAATATTAACATGTTCCATCAAATCTGATCAATATCTATCCTTTCGTGTTCAGCATTTTCCTTTAATCGTAGAACCATATTTACCACAGCAAACTGGAGTGAGCTGGCCGGAATATCGAGGACATGCTGCCAATTACTATCTTTGAGAAAGGAGCAAATATTGGACTTTGACGATAGATATTATCCTTCAAGAAATCTCACAACCAAATGTTTCAGAGGATGATACCCGATGAACGAGGAGTCCAGTGCTATTAGAAAATCTCGGTTGCCCACCCGGGCATCTGTGAAATACTGTTTTCACATTTATTTTAGTCACGATCGATGTGAAAAGGTGCGCTAAATTGCAGGAAAATAATATCCTGCATGAAGGCAGCCGTTGTGAAGAAGACCGTCCACGTTTAAAACCGAACTGAAGTGAACGGACTGTTCACGAGCCTGCGCGTTCTTGTTCCATCAATGTAAATATGTTTCGCAACTGATTGTATATAAGCTTTGTATATAGCCGTGTTTTGAGTGTGAATTGATAAAAATATGTTGCGTCTAAATCAAATAAATGTTTTAAAATGCAAGTGATTCTATTTGCTGATGTATTCTATCATCTTTTTGAGTAATTCGCCAAATTAAAGAAGAAATCGGGTAGATTTAAAGGTCTTGATACATTGAAACACTTCTGAAACGAAAGCAGTTGTAATAGCCCTGCTGTTGAAGTAACAAAATTACATACATTACAGAATCTCGGTTGCCCACGCGGGCATCTGTGAAATACTGTTCACATTTATTTTAGTCACGATCGATGTGAAAAGGTGCGCTATCTTGCATGAAAAGAATTCCATGCAGGAAGACAGCCATGCTATTGAAGTAACAAAATTACATTTACTTTCCTCGTGTACTTGAAAGAATATCAAATGACTTGACTTCAAATTTCTATATCATCAGCTTATTACGCATGAAGACATTAGACATTTTCGTATCTGATTCATACGACAGAATTGTTATAGAACTTTAATGGAGTTTTGCTAGTTCTGGTAGAACAATTTTACCAAATGAGCTTTTTCTTGCAACATAGGCAGGGCATGCAGAAAGATAACTAATGGTCATGCAGTATCCGTTTCTTTTCCAAAGAATACAGGTAATAAGCGTGTTGTAACGCAAGCGATGTTGCACAATTTCAATATATGCAAATAAATACGTATTACAGCGTCATCGGTGAATTTAATAAATATCAAATTATATGAATTACCTATAGTTCAAATGATGCATTTGGTATTTATTAAATAAAAAATTATAACCCAAACTTACCAATAGACGGCGATATAATACAAATGTTGTTTAAATAGAATTGTGCGAATACAAAATTGCTACATTTTAAAGTAATGTCTGTAATTTTAAAGTAGTTAAAATAGATTTTGCTTAATAATATGTTCTAAATTTATTTAGGAAATCCGTTGACAGTTCGAGTAATTTTTACTTAGAATTATAAATAAAAGAGTAAACCTTACTTAGTGAATATCTACAATTCAAGACGTAAAACATGCACAGTTTTGAAGCTCTAGTTTAAACAGTCTGTCTTATAAAATATTTTAAATTATTTTATCATAATGCATATCACTATTATATTAAGTTGTTTAAATATATTATAATGGGTCTTTGTTTTTATTGCAAATTGTTCAACGTTATGATACGAATCAATGAAAAGATCTTATATTTCCTGTAACATGTCCTGTTTTGTATAAAATATGTTTTTATGTAGCCTTTAATATGTAACTATCTCTTATATTTTTTTAATAAATCTTTTTATATATACCAATTTAATTGACAATGAATCTTAAGAATTCTCCGTTTGGAAGCACACCGCAGTATATAAAAAATGATTCCTTATGTCTAAGGGTTCTATTTTTAAAAGAAAAGAAATTAAGAAAGGAAGATTGTATTGATCGCTCCATCAAATAGTGCACGGGACACACAGATTTCAGAATGCGAAAAGTATTTGTATTTATTTTTAAAAAAAATATGCAAATTTTAAAAAAGGGAGCAGACGGATATAACCTAACTATCATTGTTTTTACTACAAATACATTGGAATTGGGGTAAAAATTTTAACATCGCACACTTTTTTGGCCATCAAAAAATCTTCCAAGAAATCATAAATAATTCAGAACAAGAATTTTAAATAAATTATTCGCGATTCAGTGTTAAGAAAACTTATGTCCCGAAATATTAAATGTATTCAAACCATTCTTAAAACGAAATTGTCAAATATGATTTTCGATTTTACAGAAGCAAAAGAAACCTCCTAACGCAAAATTAATGACTGCAGATTCAATAAATTATTATTCCTCTTCTAAAACCATTTTGAGTTTTTGACAACTTACCCGATATAAAAAAATATTTAACATTTGATCAGTAAAGATTATAATCCAATCCGAAATATTGTTTTCATGTGGTTAAATAAAAAAAAAATAATTATTTCTAAAATAACATCGATTTTGAGTAAATCTCTCAATGAAATATTTAAATTAAATTGGAATTTATAATCAAATTCAGTTTAACAGTGGTGATTTCTTTAGGAACATTTGGCTTCATTAATCAATCAGAAACTTGATATTTAAAGCTTTTTTTTATTAAAATGAGAAAATACCGCCATTTTAAGTTTTCCAAAATTATTACAAAGAGAATAAAAATATTCATACTTATAAAGAAACTATTTAAATTTCTAGGCCTTAGTTAAAATAACATACGTAAGCGATGCTTCAATTTATAGAAACTTTGATGAGAAAAAAAAATATCATAAAAATTTGTTTATCAATAATAGGGACAAAATAAATATTTAACAACATTAGCTTAATTTTCCTTTTACTAATATTTAATGAAAAATTGATAGAAAATATTTCTTAGTATATGCTGTTAATTACTTTTATGATATCTGTAAATTTCAGTCACTTATATATAGTAATGACTCACAATCTTAAAAGCGATTGTTTAGCTAAACATCACCACATCAGCAAGAGGAGAGTAGATACAAAATTTTATGAGAATAAGTGTTGACTTTTCCTAGCTGACACCTCGTCATTAATGAACATTTTGTCCAAATATGAAGTTCGAGTAAACAATGTGTGAGAGGCAAATATTTTGAATGAAGGTAGACTCCCATTGTGATTACATCTGCCGTTTCTGAAATGAAGGAAAATAGTTGCTACAATTCGCTTTAATTTTTTGTTTCCTCTCTGTTGTTACATTTCAGAGGAGCCATAATAGAAATAAGATAAATAGAATTTCTCAATCGCATCTGTATTATAATTAATTAAATTAGACTACTGCAGCATTCAAGCATCCCTTCTGTAAAAATAAATGTATGCTTTTCATTACATTAGAGTTAAATTAAAGTTGCTGTGTAAGAACCACTTTTAAGTTAGCTATAATTTTTTATACAGCCAATTATAAAGTTTGAGAAAGGAAAAACATTTTGTAGTTAAACAGCAAAATTCTTATATTAAAATTGCCTTTCAATGCGTGGTTTTTAAGAGTAATCTGAAAATTTCAGCGTATACTTGTAAGCATCTGTATCTGATATTTTCAAAAATATTTCCTGATTAAAATAGTATAACTAATATAACACAAATAATATTGTAAATGCATATAAAGATTTCTAATTGTTAAAAAATATTTTGCATTATTTTTTATTGTGAATAAAGATCCAGAAGTTTGATAGCTAAACCTATTATTGAAGGCTTGATACATAATATTTTATTTTTTGTTTATCACTGGTAAATAAAAACCTATTAGATTTTTTTTCTATTTTTCTTTCAGAATTTTTTGTATCAACTTATCATACAGGAAATAATTTCAAGGCATCCGTAAATTAAAAAAAAAATCATTAATCGTTATAACAACAACATTGTTACAAAAAAGTGAAAATGATAGAAAAAAAATACATACGCTACTTTATTCAACATTATGACTTTTTTTTCTTATATGTGTGTAAATTTCAACATGAAAAGTTTCGGCACTCTTCAATATAAATAATATTAGAACAATTGGCAATATCTCAGCATCCAAGTTTCAGTAGATTATAGTTGTAATGAATGAAAATAAATCCTACAGCTGAAGTCTCTGTCAGTATAAATAGTTTCCATATACTTTAAAAAACTATTTTTAATAGAATATTTAATCCACGAATCTATTTCCTGACACACTTAATTGCAGACATTCTTGGAGTCTCTTTTTTTCTTTAAGAGTATGCACTTCTAGCTACAACATTAATCAAAGATTCTAGATTAACTACGCAAAGTTTAGCTGCATAAAACTAGTGTTGTGACTTATGACACTTTACAGGCTCACTGACAGCCGATTGAGCGCCTCTTGTTCTTTCAGTAGCGCCAACTAGGGCCAAGAGTACAACTTAGCTACTTTATGCGGCACATTCGCTTGCACATTCCCTTTTTACAGGGGTGCACATTCAAACATCTCACAGATAGAACACAGAAGAAGAACAAAATGCCCGAACCAGGACTGAAACCCTGTACCCCCAGACCATGGGGAAAACGCGCTACCCCCATGCTAGGACGCCGGCAAAAAACAAGTGTTAAATACATTTATATATATATATATATATATATATATATATATATATATATAACACCCCCGTTAGTACATATCTATTTTATTCCACCATTCCTTTGAAAAATACCTACAACTGCATTTACATTCAATTTCAAATAAAAGTTTTTTCAAATTCAATTTTTTTTCATTTAATGATTGACACTTCTTTTAAAAAGTCATCTTAATTTGCTTTGAATTCAGGTGCTTTTACACCTCGTCTAAGGAAGAAATAATAATAATTTAGATTCACTGAACTGTTGTAGACATTAAATGTACTGCAAACATTGTAAATTTAAAATATGAAATTATTTTATTAACCTTAAAGAATTTATTACTAAATAAAAAAAAAATCAATCTAAAGTTAGAATCATCTTATTTCACTTTCTATAATTATACTTTCAAGTAAATGTCTAGAATGTCTATTGAAAGCAAAAAAATACCCCAAATCAAATATTCATAAAGTTTCAAGTACTTTAAAAACATTTCAAATATTATATAATATATTAGAGAGAACACGTCATGACGAGTATTTTGATGTAAAACATGTGGAGTCCTCGACTATAGCGTCATAATCTAATTAAGGTGTGTAGCCTGTGTCATGAAAACTTCAAGAAATGGGGGAAAAAAACAAGTGAAAATCAAAGTTTATTAAGAACTTTCAATACAACAGATTTTCGAAATGTCGGCCGTTCGAACAAATGATATGATGAAGTCAGGAACAGAAGTTCGCAACTGCTTTCTGCAAAACCTCGGTTCCAATTTTGTTGATTTCAATTACTACTGTCAAGTCGTCCAATGGTGAGTTCTGTGTGAGATACACTGTGTCTGTTAGACGTCTCCATAAAAAATCGCCCGGGTTAAGATCCAGCAAGTTAGGTGACAACTCTCTACCGTTGCCTGTTTTCATAACGGACTCAAGGCCGACGAGTCTCTCATGAAAATGTTCCGCTAAGAGACAGAAGTTTCGCTGAGTGCGGTGAGGTCTAGTAACCATCTTACATGAACCAATAATCGCTTATCTTATTTATGCCATGCAAGAAGGGGATGGCACCGTCATTCAACACCACAAAAAAAAGGCTTCACCAGTGACATTTTCGATACAAAGAAATGGCTCAATGACGCCTTCGGCAGAAAACGCACATCAAACTGTGAGCCTAAGCGGGTGCAGTGGTCGCACTATTGCATGGTGTAGATTTTTAGTGGCACAGAACATCCATATCCGTTTGTTAACATATCCTTGGAGGGAGAAATGCACCTCCTCGATTTCGATTTCGATTAAAATTAATTTTGCCACATTCAACCTCATTAATCATCGTAACTGCAAAATCTAACCTGGAAGAAAAGTTTTTAAAAAATGAAAAAAAAATTACAAATGAATAGTTTACACTTTTTTAGATCCATTCCTTTGCTAAGATATGCGTTAATTTGAGGCCTGTACTGCCATTTTAAATTTTCATAAAAGACATAAGCAGCAATTCAATAAATTTTATGTGAGCTCAATCAAAATGTAGAATTAAATTTAAGATTAATACTTTTTAGAAAGGATTATAAATGTAGAAATAATTTTCATCAGAAGTTTGTGAAGCTTGATCTTCTGAGACGATACTGATAGTTTCTGTCTGTAAAGAAACTATTCTTAAAAGTATGGCTACAAAGATAAATTAATTTCATCACATCGTCCTAGATTTATATATAATTCAAATTCTATATTTATACACATCAATAAATGTATGAAACATTGCATTTGTTCCGAAATGAACTTCAATTTAACAAAATTAGACAAAAAATTAATAAATTAAAACTACTAAATGAAAAGAAAAAGAAAAATAAGAAGTATTTAAATTTTTATTAGTATTTTATACTCGACTTAATTTTATATTCTACTTATATTTCGTGTTAATTCCAGTATTCTTGAAGTTTTCATAAAATGGTTACATAGCTATTGCAGAAAAAGGAGAAAAAAAATGTAAAATCTACCATATAATAGGTGCAACAAATCTAGATTGAATCAATTAAGAAACGATATTTTTTCAGAGGCGAGCAAATATTAAATGAATATTTGAAAAAAATAACTAAATCTGTTTTAAAAAATAAAAGTGCTTCAGACGATTTCGTACGAAAATATTTCGTCTCTTTTAAAATGTGATTCAGATTTTGAGTTTCAAACGTTAAAATATGTACTTCGGGAATTTTTAAAAATTAATCTTAATTTATATAGAGAAATTTGTACTTATGTCTGATATTCCTGTGCATGCTCATATTTAGTACAAGCATAATGATTTTCGTCTTAAACGACTATTGTTCATGTTCCGTTCATCGAATACCAACAGACAAATTCTAATAAAAAATGATTTTACATAAAATTCGAAACCGAGGAGAAACTTTCAAACTTATCCTTATTTTAAAACAGGTCCCTTGGAGGATTGGCGTTTAAATTTCGTGTTTATTGTAGTTTCGATTTCCACTTTCGCCATCGTAATCTGTAGGATTGTTCGATAGGGTTTACGATTATCTTATTGAAATTGAAACAAACAGCAATATACAAATATAAGATCATAAAACTAAGTAAAGAGACATCAGTACCGATATACAGAAAATGCATAATAACATTTAATAAAGTATTGTAAATAATAAAGTAATAAAGTAACTAAATAGAAATAACACATACAAATTATTTAAAACTTTATACTTTAATTCCACTAACTCAGATATATGTTTTAACAGTTTTCAAATTGAATTTTTCATAATAGGAGTTGAAATAAAAGTTGTTGACTAGGTTAGAAATTTTCTTTATGACTTCAAATTTAGTTTATATTGAATTCAATACTATGAAAGTATAAATGCTTCTAAACAAATATAAAAATTAAAAATTCCACTTTTAAGCTTATATTTCAAAACGAAAATAGATGAAAGATTGTACACATTTTCATATTAATCATAATATCAGCAAATATTCATTTGCATTCATTTCATTGTATTTTAGCAGCAATTTTAATTCAAGTGTCTTTACATATTATTTGTTTAAATTATGCACTAGGAAAGTCAAGTATTAATTTTTACTAACTTGATGGCTGGATATTTTTCACATTTATTATACACACTGAATGTTAAAATAGCACATTAATTGAAGAAATGTTATATTACTAGAAAAAATATTATCCATTTTAAAACATTTAGACATGTTTAAGATAAAAAGATATGAATATCAAAAATTATATTTAGAAGTGTTGATATATGCAAGAAGACATATTTTTATAGACGATATTGAACTTTATCATGGTTAAAAACATAAATTAGAAAGTATGCTGTACGATTGGATTCAAATGCCTACATTAATACTAATAATAAAAATGTTTTAAAAAAGCATGATTCAGCTATAAAATATTTTCATTTCAGAGTTAGTTTGATGTTTATTTCGCAATAATAACTGTGAATTCTCTTTATGAAAAATGCTATATACCTGTATACATTTTGTAAAAAAAAAAAAAAAAAAAAAAAAAAATCGAAATATTATTAACATTATAATTGAAGCTTGGGTCCGATTATATAATTAATTTTTAATAATTGCTTGCTTATTCTTTAGTGAGTTCCTACCCCAAATGAAAAGAACAATTTCATTAAAATATTTCAATTTTGAAATCACTTAGGTGACCAGCTATTTGCCTGCATCATTAATAGCATTCCTTTAGCAGTATCACCTAACTTTCATTTAGTGTTATAAAAGTACAATTTTAAATTATAATTTTAAAACAAACACTGCCTTTTCAAGAGTTTCTTAGGCTCTTATGCAAGAAATCAGGAAAATAAATCCGCATGTTGAGATTATTATCTGTGCCAAAGGTTTATTTTTTAAAAATTTCTCTAGAAAATGAAATTGAAGCTAAGGTTGATTCATTGTTGTAGGAATAGTTGATGTAAATTTTGGAGATGACAACTAAAA
This sequence comes from Argiope bruennichi, assembly GCF_947563725.1. Taxonomy (NCBI): domain Eukaryota; kingdom Metazoa; phylum Arthropoda; class Arachnida; order Araneae; family Araneidae; genus Argiope; species Argiope bruennichi. The sequence goes on along the minus strand of NC_079152.1, from coordinate 113,836,905 downwards.
TTTGATTTTTTTAAATCTCTGCATAAAAGGTTTTTTTTTGTTCGGATGTTTTTCTTTCCTAAAAACTTTACATTTCTAATAACCTTCAATTAAGTTCTTTCAGCATCATCTCGCACAATCAGCTACCAAAGATAGTTATTGATGTTATGGATGTTGAGCCCTATTCATCTGCAAGCACGTTTAAAAACATAATTCGACTAATTTGAAGCATGAAAATTAAATTGGGAAATCAAAATGACAATTAATTTTAATGTCAATAGCGTCAGATACGTAGTTTTATAAATCAAATGAAAGCACAAAATTAAATTACACTAAAAGAACCATAAAATAAAAATGCATTAAAACTTAAGAGGGCCTTACGCAGTTGTTTACTTCTCGGTTTTGATAAAGCAAATATGACTGCAATGGCTATACTTTGCATTTGCAACTAGATTGAAATCGAAAAGTGACTTCTGAAAATATTTATAATAATTTGCTCAATAATATTTAGCAAATAGTTATTCTGAATAAGCAGTTCTAATACGCAGCAATGCTGCTCAAACTAAAATATACGACATTCAGTTGATGACAAGAACTCAAGACTTTCAGCCTTATTCTGTAGTTGCGAAGTAAAATATATACACATAAAAAGTCTTGACGTAAAATTTAGAAAATAATTATCCAGTCCACCTATGTTTTAGTTATCATTAATTCTCAAAAAGAAGTAAAGATCAGATCAAATTTTAAAAGTTTTCATTAAGCTATTCTTAATATTTAAAGATCCAAAAAAAAATCTTTCAAGCATTTTCAATTCACATAGTTCAAACGATGAAGCTTACAAAATTGTAAATATTAAATACACCAAGAACTTGATATATAAGAAAAACTAAACGTTTTCACTACACTGATTAATGGACGGTTTACAAGACAGCTTTAAAAATCATCATATACACATACATTATCTTTATGAAAAATTCTATAAAGATAAAAATAAGTGTTTTACTTATACGTCTCGTGATAAAATGGATACTCAACAGCTTGGGATGAATACAAAGGATACAACATGGGATAAATCGTTTCCGAGTGAACGCTTATGAAAATATCTCTTTGCATTGAACCTATTTCAGAAATCAATCAAAATTCAGACTTTTCCGCCTTAGTTACAACATCAGTGTATGCAAGTAAGCGGAATCTTCTAAAGCATTGAATTATACTAAAGCTTCCCATCATTACGGCTTGCGTCATATTTTACAAGAAATAGTACCGTGTATGCTCTATTTACAAAATAGCTCATGTCTAGACATTCCCAAATTGGACCTGTTAAGAATAATGGTTAATCATTATTAGTTCAAATTCAACTTTCTATGAAATTAGATATGTGAAAAATTCTTACGGTTTTTCATAATATAAATTTCTGTTCCTTTTTCAGAATATTATAAAAACTAAACTACTTCCAATGAAAAAATAAATGCATACAATAAAAAAGTCACTTATCATTCATATCTGATGCAACAAAAGCAGGTAGTTATATCTATACGATTGGCAAATATAAAGCACAATAGTTATTTCTAAGGGAAGAATAAATGAATATAGAAATCTAACTTCTTTAATGAGCTCACTATTGAGCAGAAGCACAATGCATTTAAAGTTGATTACATGCCTCTGAAAACAACCTGAAATAATGGTTCATGGCGTGTTTCAGCAACGATAAGCAAATAAATCAAACAAACAGCCTTCAATAATACTTGTTAGTATAATAAAAAGCAGACTATATATTTAATTATGCATTTTAGCTCTCAATTTATAATTCATTATTATGCATAACATGAACTTATGAAATAAATTTTTACCCGATATAGTCTTGGAGGCGAAACACGAATGCAATTAAACTTATTAGCTGATGATTTGATTGTGAGAATATTCAAACTGCATTATGATTTGAAACTGTACATAATTAATACATAAGTAATTACATATAAAAAAACAAAATACATCAAATTAAAAAAATTGAAATTTAACTGCCTATTGCATTCTTCTTCACTGCATCAATGGATAGGTGTTTTTCTCAAAAAGAGGTAACGATATATTATATATTATTCGTGAAATTATCCATCTGTTATCTTGATTTTATCAATTTCAAGCGAGATTCACATTTTCCTCTAAAGCATATCAATTAGCATGTTGAATAGACATCACAATTAAAAAAGGTTGCAAGAGTATATATATATATATATATATATATATATATATATATATATATATATTGTTACGAATCTGTGATGCTGCTTCCCAGCATAGCTGGTTCCATAGGAGGTTGGCGACTTTGGCGCCAAAATAGATTATACCCGAAACATCGAGAATTTTCCCGATCCGTCCAGTAGGAACCGAGTTACGCCTCGAACGTTCCTGATTGGTTGAGAGGCTTCCAGCCCCGCCTCCTATAAAAGGAGCAGCCTGCAGCTGCCGCAGTGGTCGTGGACCAGTGGAGTCGAAGAGTAGTCGGGATCGACGGTAAAGAACTGGCCTTCCAGAGATAAGCGGAGCAGCGACGGAGTGAAGCTAGTGCTGAACTAAGATGTGCGCTACTGTCTACAGTAGAGACTTGTTGTATGATGCTGTTTATGCTGCTGTGTATGCTCTTGAATGCTGCACGTATAATCGTATTCTGGGCTGTATATAGTTGTCGTCTTTGTGCTGTCCTGTGTGTCTTCGTGTAAATAAACATCGTTGTTTTATTTTCTACTGCCGCCTGCTGATTGAGCGTTCTCCACACCATATAACTCCCACTATCCAAACGAACCCCAGAAATTTTGTAACAATATATACTCCTGTAACTATTTTTTCAAGAATATTTCAATAACAATAATATTTAATTTTAATTATTTCCGAAAATTAATGTATCTATACATATCAGAAGTCTACTAATGAGTACTAGCTTAAATCTGAGAACATGGAAATTTGTGCGTATTAAAAATATTTAGAATAATTAACGAATATAAAGTACGTATTTTTAAGAAACTTAATTGCACTACTACCTAAAAATTTTCGCTCAAAGGCTATTTTGATGAAAGATAAATGTCTGAAGTGTAACATCTCTTCAGACATTTATCTTAGATACGGTCCCAACAGATGATCTGCGAGAATTCCTGCCCAGATATTAATACTAAATTTGTGTTGCACGTTCGCCGAGATAGTGATATGGGGAGTTTCGGATGACCAAATATGTGCATTGCGCGTGTTGCAAATGCCTTCTCTAGTAAAGCAGGCTTCATCTGAGAATAAACTTCTTGCAGAAAAGATTGCATCTTCATCTGTGGCACCAAGCATCCAGTGTGCGAACTCCATCCGACGTGGGAAATCGTTATCGCATAGGAGTTGGACTTTCTGCAAGTAGAAGGGGTACATGTTTTCAGCATGCATGACTTTCCACACCATTTCGTGCCGAATACCCAATTTAGCTGCAAATGATCGCGTACTTGTCGATGGAGAATTGGTAAAGAGCTGCAAAACTCGCTTTTCTGTTTCAGGTGTGCGCACACTGCGTTCTTGCCCTCCATTTAGCCTCGTTATTTTGAAAGATCCTGCCTCCCGCAACCGTCAATCAATATTTCAAACGTGCTGTGGTGGGGACAACGCCAACTTGGATATTGCTCTTGGTATATTTTTTGTGCTAGGTGTCCATTACCATCCGCTCGGCCGTAAATTAAATGCATGTCCGCATATTCGTCATGCGTGAAATCTGGCATGTTGTTTGCGAATAAAACTTATCAACTATCAATTCGGCACTGCTCTTTAATGAATAAAAGCTGCTTTTATACTCCTAGAACCATCAATTCTGCAATGCTCGTTGCTTTTATATTCCTCGAACGCATGGAAAATGTACATACCAGAAAGCTTCTTCTTCTCGACTACCTTTTTCGAAATCCTCGCATTCATAGGGTATTCTCTTCGCCAGGCTAATTGTCTCTTTGATGTCTGTTTTTGCGAATTTCATAGAATAAACGTCTTCTTAGATCCTATGTTTTTATGATAATTTTTCATCTCCTTACTGCCTAATATCACTTTTCTAAATTTACCTTTCGAATTTGGCACCACCCTTCGTAAAAATCGGTACAGATGTAGCAGCGATGTTTCCTGGCAAAAGTTTTAGTTCTTCTTGATTATCTTAAAGTTTCCTCAGTTTCTCACTACAAACTTGTATCAAATTAAAGAGTATAAAATTCCTTATATTTTCAAGCTTTTATTTTTCTTAAAGGTTTAATATTTTTGCAGATAAGGGTTCTAAACTACTTTTCCGTTTTCAATAATTTACGACTCCCTGGTTCATCAAATCGGCATGTTACTTACATGAAAAATAACCTTTAAGAATGCGCTTTCACTTAAAAAAATCATAGTTAAAACACCGTTATTTTTTTAATTAATTTTTTACTGTTTCCAACAGTTTTCCCGACTCCCTATATTTTTGCTATTTTCACCCCCTAAACGTCTTTTGGCACCCCATGTTGGAATGGTTCCTTATCCTCTTGATGGCTACTATCACTTTTCTGAATTTGTCGGTCGAATTCGGCAACACTCTGAATATATATATAGGAAAAAATCAAAATTAAACCAAAAAAAAAATAATAAACCAAATAAAAAAAAGAAATCCGGTCTGAAGACTTTTTCAGGGGTCACCCTCAGGCAGAGATTCAAAAAAAAAAGGGGGGGGGGGATTGAAGGATGTGAAGGAATGCAGACTAAACAGTCTAATAACGATTACTCGTGACCCGAAAATCCCCTGAACTTAGGCCTAAGAGATTTACCATTTTTACAGAGAGGAAAATACAAAACAATAAATTAGAAGAATATTTCCACTAATAAGCAAAAATACAATAACAAAAATAGCATAAAATAATCATGTAATAACACTCAAACCAGTAATGGTTACAAAAATGAAAGGACACACCAGCAGCAGACAAAGAAATTTTAAGCTTTCGGTTGTGTTACCCGCTCTTAACACCTCCAAGCTAACGCATTCAAGGTAAAAAATTATTGGTTGGTCTCAGCGCCATCTATTGTGTTATCTAATATGCAAGAAAAGGTATATTTTTATTTTAGGTAAAGGATTAACCCCAAAGCATATCCTGTTTTATCAAAAAGTTGATATTGCAGTAGCTTCTGGGAAATTCATTATTAGTTAAATTTTTAATGAGGTTATTTGGTGCTCCAATATAGGATTTTTTGTCATTACAAAACCTTTTGATCCTGTTAAATTGTGAGAAAATTAGATTTTTGAAAATTTTAGAGTTTAGATTGGAATGATAATTATAAAGTTTTGCTTTTTTAAAGTTGAATTCATCCCTTTTATAGTAGATACCATCTATTCTTTTATCATTAGCAATTTTGATTTTTAAATCCAGAAAGGCAGCCTCAAGTTGATTTTTATTTGTTTCTGTTAGAATTAAATCTTTTGGATAGCAATTAGTAACAATATTAGTATTGTCTAAGTTTATGAAAAGTAGGTCATCAATATACCTCCACCCGTTTATTAAATTATATTTAATTATTTATTATATATATATATATATATATATATATATATATATATATATATATATATATATATATATATATATATACATATATATATATATATATATGCATATATATATATATATATATGCATATATCTATATATATATATATATATATATGCATATATCTATATATATATATATATATATATGCATATATCTATATATATATATATATATATATATATATATATATATATATATATATATATATATATATATATATATATATATATGCATATATGCATATGATTATATGTAATGATTACATCAGATTTCTCACAAAAAACATTCAAAAAGAAATCATTTTGCTAGTTTCTGGTTAGTCCTTCTCATGAAGAGTATAGAAGAGTCCCTGATAATTATTTGACGTTTATTAATTTAACTTATTCATTGTAAAAGGCAATCCACTAACACATCCCCCACCCTAATCATTCTTTTATTTTTATATGTGCTTGTTCCGTTCACAGCGTTTAACTATTAGTTAAATGTTTGTTTTCTATGCTTAAAATTAAATCTTTTGTAATTCTATGATCCCTGGTAAAGTGAGAATTCCAGTACCTCAAAACCTGGTGTACTATTTCATTCACGAAAACAGAATGGATTTCCATATGAGTGTCTGGTCGCGAATTACCTTTCACTCTTAAATTCCAACTATGCGCCCGAAAGCGCATGAGCAAGGGCTTTGTCGAACGTGATGATTTGAGGCGAGTTCGAGCTCATAAGGAATAAAGAATAAATACTGCATTCTGCTATTTGGAATGTTATGTTTAATCCACAGATATGTGAATATAATAGAGTCATAACTTCAACAAACTGGTTAAAAGAAATATAATATGTTATTTGGAGATTTGGATAGAATTCTGCTTTAAAGTCTTCAAATAGTTTAGTGACATCCTTTCAGTTTCAGTTGCCTATTTATGAAAGTGAAATTCGAAGCAAGCTGCAGCAACAAGCTAGACAAATTAAATTGGATATATTGACTTATAAATTTAGATATGTAAGATTTACTTGAGACCTGAAAGAGAAGATTTACTAAATGTATATCATATTCAAGTAAGACAAAAGCAAAAGAACTGGAACACAAAAGGCACCATATTACCCAAATATACGAACAATTCAAAGAAGGATAATCATTCCTGATAAGAATTATCTAACAAAAGAAATAAAAAATCTTTATTTTTCCCACTTATTATTATTCAAAGTTAGGTTATCAGTCAAAATAACAGCGAACCTTTACTGAGTGAAAGGCAAGTAGAAGTTGTAGATTTAAGAAAGAATCTACCAACGAAAGAGATCTTAATCGATTAAAAATTTATAATGAACCACAAGAGAATCAAACATTTTTATGTAGACAATTGTGCAATATTATACTATTTGATGCAGTCTGTTAAAAGAAGTTCAAACAATAACAAAGAGTTAAAATAAAAATATAGTGATATATTTTCAGTAAAATCTGCTTTATAAGGCAGTTGAAATAGATAAATTTTCTTTCTCGACTTGACTTTTGTTTTTGTTGCATTTTTCCCTCTGCTATTGTCAAACTATTGTTATTTCTAACTAACAGAACTCTTTCATGTGGGTGAAAAGTAGCTTAGTGGAAGTTGAAAGCCTTCATCCAGCTAGTTACAATCTGAAATGAGAAACAAAGGTTATAAAAGGTTTTTGAAATCTGAACATTATTTTTAAACAATAGGAGAGTATTTTTCTCGTTTAGTATTTTTGTCGTTTGAATAGTATTAATAGAAGAGTATTTTTGTCGTAACCAATTTCAATCAACACTTATTTGAAAGGATTTCATTGTACTTTTATAGAAATAAAATTCCAGAAAAGCTTTAGAATTGTGTTTAATTCCAAACAATAAATTGTTTTTATTCAGACGTTTGCCTAGATGTTGATTTAGATTTTGTAAAAATTTCGTCAATTCAGCCTATAGAAAACTAGGTTATATAAAGAAGAGGAAGAGAAAAATGGTTCAATCTTTCATTCCAATAATGACAAATACGTTTTGAAAGAGTACGTTACGAGAATACGTTTGAAAGAGATCAGCTTGATTTAATCAATTCTGATATATAAAAGAATATTTTGTGAATGGACAAATGAAATGTTTCTGTTCGTTAAAAAAATATTATATACATGGTCTGGGGAAAAAAAATGTAAAAAGTGGAATGTTGAGGATTCAACTATCTTTTTTCAATTAATAAAATCGAGTTTATTTTGTTAGTCCTAGATAATTAAAAATGTTGTTTAGCATTAGTTTATGAGGAACTACTGAAATTAGACTGTTTAGGCATCTGGGAGTTTTGCCTGCAATTTTGTGAATATTGCATTAAAACAAAAAGTTTAACCTGTTTCCTGTGAGAATGAGTTCTCATAATCGTTTAGACGATTTCTTGAGATGGAGAGCCGTTGGCAGGCTCGAAGCTGGGCAGTCTCAAGCGGAGGTGGCTTGATCATTACTAGTGGCACCGAAAGTGGTATCCAGGTTGTGGAATCAATTCCAAACAAGTGGTACTGTAACCAGGAAGGCTGGCCAAGGCCGTCACAGAAGAATGACGCCTGCATAGGATCGCTATTTGGCATTAAGCGCACGACGGCATAGGCTGACAACGACTTTTTAACTTGCTCTTGACCTTGCTGCTGCGTCTGGAATAAGAATTTCCAGACAAACAGTATACAGACGTCTCGCAGAGAGGACCCTTTATGCCCGGCGAGCAGTTGAATGCGTCCTTTTGACTGCATCCAACAGAAAAGCCCGGTTCTTGTGCTGCCTAACACAGCAGTGTTGGGCACAGCAAGAATGAGGGCGTATTCTTTTCAGTGACGAGTCGAGATTTACCGCACGGAGTGACACTCGTCGAATTTTCATCTGGAGAGGGCGAGGAACTCGCTATCATCCCTCCTAGTAAAAGAAATCGACAGATTTGATGGCAGAGGAATCCTTGCCTGGGGTGGCATAATGTTGGACTGTCGTACACCACTGCACGTCTTCTATGCGGGTACTGTAAATGCAAATATCTATAGAGATGAGATCCTTGAAGCCTATGTGACGTTGTTCCGGGGTGCTTTTGGACCAGACTTCATATTTATAGACGATAACGCGCGTCCACACAGAGCCCAAATCTTTGATTATTTCCCTGAGGAAGAGGATATTCGACGTATGGACTGGACGTCGAGGTCTCCGGAGCACATTCCTATTGAACATGTTTGGGATGGTCAAAAAAGCTATTGCACTGCATAACCCCCTCCTAATACCCTCTAAGAGTTGAAAGCCGCGCTTTTGGAAGAATGGGCTTTGTTGCCCCAAGTATTTATTGACACCCTCGTAAACAGTATGAAAGCTCGTTGTGAAGCCTGTATAGCAGTGCAAGGTGGTCACAATCCATATTAGACAGGCTTTTCCCGAGGTAAATGCTTTATCTCTGATTCATAATGTACCACTTTTTGATATACCCTGTTTCTTAGTTCCCAATTAAAATCTTTTCCATGTTGTTATGTGTCTATGTTCTTTCTTCCATTGTAGTGTACCTCTGTGCCAAATTTCATGGCAACACAGTGAATAGTTTTTCATTTTTCTCAGATTTTATGTTTGTTACCTTAATTTTGGACATGAGTGTAAATTCTGTATCTATATTTGGTCCAATAAAATGTTAAAACAAAAATCTACTCAAAAGGAAATATTTTTGAAGACACAAACTGTCGTATTATTTTAAATTCTGTTACCATGCAGGCTTTCTTTCATATAGCTTTGCTACCGTACATATTTGTTATCATGTAGCTTTATTATCATACTTTTTGCTTTCTTGTAACTTTGCCATCATTCATATTTGATTTTATGCTGTAGCAAATGATATCTGAAGTATTTATATAATCTTATGCATATTTTTTATAGTTTTTTATAAAATAAATAAATAACCTTTGCTTTATCGTTACCAAAATTGTTTAGCATTCTGCGTGTTTAAAATGTGAGTAAAATGTATTGTAAATATTTTTCATGTTTTAAGAAAATAATTTATAAAAATCTTGACACTTGCTTTATAAATGTATTACTTTAAAATATATAATAAGTAATATTATAGATATTACTTATTAGATATTATAAACTATTTTTCTAATATTAACCGAAAATAGATACCTTCGATGACAACGTAATCTTTCAATGAAACTGGCAAAGTTATTAGAGAAAACCATTTGAGTTTCATATTACGACTTCATAATTTAGTATTAAAAAGTTTCAATACACTACTAAAATTGATTTAAGATATTTAATTTAAAATTGCGATACAGAAAATAATTTTCTCTATTACTTACCAATATAATTTAATAAAATTTCATTTAATTTAATATGATCAATTATTGTATAAGTTTTTTTTCATAATCAGTCTTACAGCATTCATAATTGTTTCAATAATCCTTTGTTTTTACATGGTTTATTAATAATTAAAAAAAAATAAGTGAATTCTTTGCTTTTCGGAGGTCATACCTTCCATTAAATATATTGATTGTTTCGTCTTACAGCTGTTAATATGAATTTATTCTATTAAAAAATGTGATAATGCTTATTGTCCAGATCAATAGAGTTTTGTTTGCACAAATATCATTTTGAAACATCCTATCGCTGATATATCACTTAGGATGTCAAGTAATTGCTTTTCTGGCACCTAAAATTATTCCTCCATAAAAAACATTCACTGATTTCAAATATTTCAAAATGTTGATACATATTTCTTTATCAAGGTATTTTAGTTTGGTTTTACTGGATATCATTCCAAAGTGGGAAGAGTGAGAATGAGGAGTGTACAGTCCAGTACCAAATATTATTAAAAATTTCGAAAATAATCGAAATCTCCATAATCGGGAATTGTGTTTTATAGCCTATTCATCCGTATATACTTCTTGTGTACAACCGACCACCCTGAAACGAAGAATTCGCTGTTTTTATCATAATCCTTCCATATTCGTGGAAAATTGGCCTTTTCTTTAAGGTGGTTGGTCTTTAGCCACAGGTGGCCAATCAATGACCTTCCTCCTCATCTTTCCTGACACATGTCGTTTCCTGATGACACATGTCGTTCTGTTTCACGAGCAGCAGGTGAACACTTTGAGAAAATCTTTTCAAAAATTCTCTGTATTCCTCAAAATGTGCGCCCCACAACAGAAGAAAGGAAAACATTTTTTTAACGTTTTAAAACAGTTGGCAAAAAACTGTCAATTTTCAACATCATATATTTCAGTATTTTAAAATTTTCTGGCTCTATTGGTACTGAGCTTAAGTCATTATTTTCAACTTTTAGATTCTTTCCTTAGTTCTGAAACTTCTACACTTTCCTTTAAGTAACGGTAAACAGTACCGATTCCTCCACAGATGTATTTATTTTCCTGCATTCTTCAAATTTTTCGAAATACTCGGAAAATCACCCATGTCCTAATAAAATACGTGTGGATGGTATTTTCTTATTTTTATTTTTGGGTTAGGAATAATGTCATAAGCTACGCTTCCTTTTTTGACATGTTTGACCTGTCAAACTATTGTAACTTTATTTCTTCTCTTAATTCCCATTTTAAGACACTATTTGATTTGTGGACAACCATATCAACACTCTCTTTATATGCACCAACTATGCGCGTTGATCCGCCTTTTCATTACCATATATCCCAATATGGGCCTTAACCCAATTCCACTCTTTTCACTTGTTAATTTTTACATTTTTTATCTTTTCTTTTATCGTCCATATTTCCCTATTACGATTGTGAGATGATTGCATTTCTTGTAGGACTCATCCATATGTACTACCTTTATAAATATATCATTGGTAGCCATTATTTAAGTTATTAAATACAGTTAGGTTTACTGCACTCTGTTAAGTCTTTTATGCAAACTGTATCAATATTCACAAATCAAAAAAATGATGCAGTTTTTAATAATCAAATTAGGAATTAAACATATTAAATTTATCCATTTTTATTTGCTATTAGAAGTACCTGTTCTTACTTGCTTTGTGATTCCCAAGTATCTATTTCGTTCACTCTACCTGATTGTCTGTTTTAAATCCTAATGCTGCAATTTTTTAAGAAGTTTAGTTAAGCACTGAATATTTTTCTGCATTTTGCAGATGCTCTGTGAAATTCCATTTTTTTCAATAAAAAAAAATTAGTTTCAAATGTAAATAAATCATAACACCTTTTTTTTTCATGATTATTACTGTGAGTAATAACAAAAAAATTTCAATAAACGCTAATATTTCTAACATTTGACATGATTTTAATTTATAAAAAATCAAAGATGCCTGTGGAATTAAGATTAAAAAATAGCTCTTATACTAATAAACCACAAGTAAACCAAGTCAAATAAATTGCCTAAGCTCTTAATAACAATATCTACGGATAGTATTTGAATCCCACAAATTAATCCGCTTGGATTTCTGTTGGAATTTAATACAAAAGGCTGCCTGTATTATGAATGAATTTCGACAGATTTCTGGAAGGTTAATCATAAGTGTCTATAGTGTAAATATTGAAGCAATATCTTTTATTTTAGAACGCCTTAATTTCTTCCTATGATTTTTTTTAATGCTTATTAGACAAAAAACGGAAAAAGGGTTCTCCGGTGTTTTGTTTTAATTTGAATATAAATCTCATGTATTCTTAAAGAACCTCTTGATTACGCTTCACCCGTGAAATAATAAAAAATCTCCAGTAAATATTTATACACCAATAATAAAAAGAAAGTACAAGTAATAATGCTTGCAAACATGTTTGAAATGTTTTCTAACCTACTTTTAACGTTCTCACCTGTCTTCCAAAAGATTTCCGACATAGTTTTATACCATAATAGTAGATCTGCATCAAATTTCGGAACATATTCATTGATAGGTTTATCACCTATCGGATTGTTTATTTGTACGTATATGGAATTAACTTGACAATGTAATATTTTTATTAATGAAATCCGATGTTCAATTTTGACACAAAAATTACATCAAGTTTCATAAGAATCTATGAATGGGTTAAGATATAAATTGCATATTTATTTTTCTTCATTGTGATACAAAATTTAAAAAGTAAAGGGTAATTAAAAAGTTCAATAAAATTTGAAAATTTAACAACCCATGGTATAATGTAGGTGGAGAGGTAAAAATTTATACACATGCTTGAAATGACATGAGGTTTTATTGAAACAAAAAAGGGTGCAAAAAATAGGAGAAGACTGCGATTCTTTGTTTAACGTATTCCGGACTGGCGAAGCCCATTTCATACACCAAGAGTCTGTCAACTCCTACAACTGCAGAATTTGGGCTACCGAAAATCCTACAACTGTCGTGAAAATCCCATTGTTTCACATTGGTTATGAGGTTACGGGAAGTCGCAAATCTACTGCGATCGTCCAACCTCATTAAGGATGCTAAAAGACAACCACCCCGATAGATACGCTGTATAGTGCTGTTCACAACGTTGTACCTCGACTACAGGTATTGTTGGCGAAATACGGCCGACATGTTGAACATTTGTTATAAAAAACATAGTCTTTGTTAAAAATCGGTTGTTATGCTAATTATTACTTCTGTTATCATATGAAGAGCCAACTGTTGGGCAATTTTCGCACTTTTTTGGTTTTAATAAAACTCCATGTCATTTCAAGCATGTGTGCCAATTTTTATCTCTCTACCTATATTATTGCGCAAATTATTCAAATGTTAGAGAGCTATTGAATCACCTGGTACAATATATACAAGTTATACAAATAAGTCTAGAGCAAAACATTCTTGCAAATGTAACTTATATATCACTATTATTTAATTTAGTTGAATGGAACACGTAATCTTTAACTTAAAATTGCAGGCTGAAGTTTCCTTCAAAAAAAGAAGGGGCCGGGGTGGACTGGTGGTAAGGTCTCGGGTTGTGAGCCGTGGGGTTTCAGGTTCGAGACTCGATTTCACTGAAGAACCGCCGCGTAAGGGAGTCTGTTGCACGTGAAATCCGTCATGCCAAACGTCCTCCCTCTGGTGTGGCGTGGAGAGGGGGTGTCAGCTCAGGTGTCGTCCTCGTCATCTGACCGCAGTTCAAAACTACGAGGTCCATCCCAAAATAGCCCTAGTGTTGCTTTACATCAGGGCGTTAATATAACTAAACTAAACTAACTCAATAAATGAAGAAAAGTAAAAATTATAAGAACAAAAATAAGCTCTAACAACTACATCACGTAGGAGATAAGTTACAACTCTAGAGCTTGGAAAATTGTTCAATTCTTTAACAAAATTTTACCATCAACTGCTAGATAGCATAAATTATTATCCCTTAAGAGTCCTTTAAGATTACCTCCTATGGTGTTTAGCAGCTGATGCATAAGTTTTCTTTTCTTCCAAAATTGATAACAAATATTCAGAAGAATATACTTTTTTTGTGAAGCAGATAATAGTTATAAAGTTATCATCTAAGCTTAAAGTAACTGAGTTTAAAATTTATTCTAAAACTTTCGAACATGTCAAAACTAAAAAGATTGTAATTGAAACTTGTTATAAGTCTGAACTCAATAATTTATTGTCCTATGAAAAATTCACTCGTAAATCATCGCGCATATCTATCGCAATTATTAAGCAAATTTTGTATATTCTCGCTTCAAATGCATGTTGGTACAAGTATAAGAAGATCAGAAACAAAATTTTAAAAAAATATATTATTTTATATTTTAAGCCGGAAGAAAATATAGCAGGAATCTTGCTGTCATTCTTTATAATTCTCAAGCTCCACTCAGTAATTTTAACGGACTGATATAACTTTTATATAGGTTAAACAATATTTTTTTAAAACTTTTTCTCTGATATTTTAAAATATATTAATTTATTTTGGAAATTTGATTTTTTTTATTCCAAAATAAATATTGTCACTAAAATATTCAGATTAGTAATTTTTAATTCATTTGAAATTTAAAATATACATTATTTTGAACTTTTACTACGTATTTTATGTCATGCAATGTGTCTCAGTTTCTATATCAGTAGCACATATATAATGTGTAGTATTATTTAATGTTTGAAAAAAATATTTGCAATACTATACAATATTGTTGAATATTGAATAATATAATGCCATACAACATTTTCAAGCTGCCTGTGTCAGCCAGAATCAGAAATGTTAGGATAATTAGAGTTTAAATGTCATAAACAAATATGATAACTAACTAGCAGATAAATAAAAATAAATTTTATTTTTAAAAAAGTCAAAACTGTTAAATTTAGCAAATATTATTTCTTTCAATTTGATTGAATTCAGCAACCAGTAAAAACCTTTTATCGAATATAACCTCATTATTTCAAACTTCTGTGAGAAATACAATATTTGCTTTTGTTTTCCATTTTAAATACATTACCTTCTTTTCATGATCTTTTAGAGTATTTTATGATTTCAATACTGCCTATCTGATTTTCAAGGAAATATGAGATGAAAGAATCATCAGAAATTCCATAATCATGCACCTTCTGTTTTTTTAAGAAAAAAAAATTATCCATAATTTTTATTTAAGAGGAAGAATAAAAAAAAATCAATTTCAGTTATCTAGATTAGATGAATCTGTGACTTCCACAAATATAATTAAATATATATCAGTCAAGCGAGTGACAAAATATTACGCGAAAATTTTGAAAGTTAGAATTTTTCTTCTGTGATCTTCTTTGTTTAGTCTAAAACATGAGCAATATTCTTTTTTAATGGAAAACTTCTTTTCAAGAAACTGTCGCAAATAATAATAATGAAGAGAAAGCTTGTATTTATTTAGATTATTTTATTTCCTCACGCATTTATTTCGCTTATTTTCTTTTAAATTACAACTTTCTAACTTAATTTCTTAAAAGAAGTGTTAAAAAGTATTATATTGTGTTAAACTATTTTAGATTTTCGAAATTGTGATTTCAATTTTCAGATTTAATCCTTAAATGCATGATTATTTGATTAGAATTTTAAAAAAATAATTTATTATAGGAAAATAATCATAGGTTACATAAAAAATAAATTTAAAAATCCCGGTAATAATATGGTGTATTTATTTTGAAAAAAATTGTATCTAGACATTTGGCAACATACAGTATTTACCAAAAATCTAGCTTGTATCTAATATAATTTTCAAATACAACATCAAACATTGATAGCTTATCTGACAACAGATGAGAAGTAATTTTTTAATGATAAGATAAATCACTGCTTTATAGGGGACTGGACATTAGAAAATATCTCTTCAAGTAACACACTGACCTTCATCACCCACCACATTCATATGTAAAAAAAAAAAAAAAAAAAAAAAAAAAAACACGATATTATTCATCTGCCAAAAGTAACGTCAACTTTTTTCTTTCATACAGGATATATTGTCTATAGTGTTATCAACTGGTTTTTGAATTAGATTAAGTGGAACTGGATGTAGACAATTGGCAACAATATGCATTAAGCTAAAATAGGAAGAAAAAAAATCATTTTTGAAAAAACAAACAAATTATAATGAATCAGAATTTTCTTTACTATATACCAAGGCAATAAAAAAATTTCATTTAACAAAAATTTTATTATGCGGCAAAAAAATATAATTATCTAGATACATAAAAGGAAAATTATAGTTTCATATAGCTAGCATAGTAATTATTTCAATCATCATACATGTCGTGAGAGTAACAGAAAATTAGGACATTTCTAAACACTGGCTCTTTGTTACGATAATCCGTATATTCAGACTTATGAATTATCGGGAAAGGACGACTTCCACGTATGTTATAGAGATTTAATTAAATCCTTTAAAGGAATTAATGCAATTTCCCATGGTCTCCAGACAGAAATTTTTGCATGCCCCATGCCTCTAATATAAAGGCATTAATAGAAAGTTCTAAATTAATGCATCGACATTGGGAAAATATTTTGAAGATTTCCAGGTCTGTTAAAAGCTTTGAAGTGGCAAAATAAAATATTATATAATTCATAAAATGTTGCTCTCAAGCTTCGTGCTTTATGTTCTATTTCAGAAATAATTTTTGTTTCAATGATCTCATAAACCTATATATCAGATAGAAAAAGAAACTTTTATTCTCGGTAATTATTAACCACAACAATACGTAATCCACTTTTAGGAAATATGCAACAATATGCTTTATTAATTACAAGCAGTACCCGCACAGCGTTGCCCGTGGCATAACATCTAGGAGGAAAAATTAGCTTTAGACTTTTGTCTTGCCTCCACCCGATATGACATGGGAATGTCACGCGGGATCAAAAAGATATTTAGAAATCATCAAAAATAACTACAAAAGAATTTTTTATAGCACATACTCAGAAATATTTAGGGCTAAGCTTTGATATACAGTCATTTGGCGCCTTGCGAGGTTGGCAATTTTTCGGTGACGCTATGTTTGGGGTTATATGGCCGCCAATTTTTTTATGCTACTGTATTTCGATATTTTCTGTTCATTTCCCTTGATATTTTCCTGCTGCATATACTTCTTTTTCTTACTTTCATTATTTTCGATTTTTTTTGCATGCATTTTCTTTTACTGCATTTATTGACTTTCTTTTCTATATTTCCGTTAATTTCCTGCAGCGTTCCCATGAACCTTTAGATTGGAAACGCTATTGCTGCCGTTTGCGCTACATTCAGCCATTTCACTAAAATTTAGCGATAAACATTTTGGGTGAAAATAACTGTATATCAATGCTGTTCCATATTTAGACTGTTAAAATGGTTTCAATTTTCTCTTGTACGCAACACATGCCTTTTGATTCATCTTTCCATTTTAAATCTGGGCTGTGCTTTGATATACAGTCATTTTGCGCCTTGCGAGTTTGGCAATTTTCCGGTGTCACTTTTGCTACCGTTACCTTATTGTTGCCGTTCTCGCCACAATCGGCCATTTCGCTAAAATTTGGCGATAAATTATTTTTTGGCGAAAATGTCTGTATGTCAAAGCTGTTCCTAAATCTGAACAATATGGACAGACTATAGACATTGTACCTATTGAAACCGAGGCGTCATTTCTGTAATTCACACATGGATCGAAATTCAGAGCGGTGTACTCCTTTTCGGACCAAATATCAGGAACATTTGTTCTTTCACTTCTCCTGCGTCTCAAATTTAAATGTCTTTCTCTTTCAGCAGACAGGCAAGATTCAATTCAATTGCAGTGCGATTTAAAGAGAGACGGTTACTTTGCTCAGCAGAAGACTCTCATTGGAAGAAAGTGTGGACATTCTTTCTCTGATATTCGCTAACCGAAAATTTCTTTCCTCTACATTTTCATTATCGCGCAACAAACGAATTTGGCATTTAATGTGCTCCAACTGAGGTTGAATTTCCTTCTTTTGAGAATAATTGTTGAATCACTGTTTAAAATCAGACGTAAACAAAGAAATATATCGCATATGAATACCACAGCTCTTGCTATTTCCACATGCGAAGTTTGAGATTTCCGCTCATGCGCAGATAAGTGTAAAGCACAGATACTGCTGCGTGAATCGTAATAAAAAAATTATTAAATTCGCAATTATAAAACTCCTTTTTTATTTTAATAAGACTTATATGACTTCAATACACTAAAACCTTCCTCAATAAATGCCCTACAAAAAGGTACAAATATCTCCAAAATTAGTTAAGTATTTCTTGAGGTTCTAGGGTTTCAACATACAGACGCTCTCAGCAGACTTCATTTTATACTATGTATGGATGGACACTTTGTTCTGCGATTCCTTCCAAAACATATTGTTACCGATCACCGGGTTCGCCTGTAGTGGGTGTATGGTGTGAGAACACCAATCAGCAGGCCTCAGTAGTTTTATTAACGTTTTATAAAGCCTCAGTAGTTTAACGACGTTTATTAAACACAAAGTCGACGAATACAAAGACGACACCTATATATAGCCAAGACGTACAGGGCAGAACAGCACACTACAGAAAACAGTAGCCCACAAGTAGCCATCGACCACAGCACACAAAGCGGCCGTACAGAATCCAGCAGGAGAGGGGATTCTCGGAGTTTCGCTCTACGGTCTCTCCAAACGGCTGAAGTTCTCCCTGTCTCCACGCTTTAGCTGTTTCCAGCTTCTGACTCACTACTAAACCACTGGCTATTCCATATACGACACGACGCACGCTGCTTTCACAGTAGACAACAGGACACGGCACACAGCTCAGCACTAGCTTGGGCTCCACACAACGCTGTCACTCCGCTGTTGCTTCGAAGATTCGTTTCTTGTCTACGACTCCGACTCCGACTCCAACTTCTCGCAGCTTGATACTGCCGTCCTTTTATAGTTCCCGAGAGACGGACTGAGAAGGTTCTGGGCGTATCTCAGTTCCTATTGGTCGAATCATTAAAATTCTTGAAGTTTCCAGAATCATCCATTTTGTCGCCAAAGTCGCCAAGTTTGTCGCGAAGCTCTGGGATCACTAGCTCGGCAACCGAGCAGCATCCAATACAGATGATTGTAAATCGGTCTTTTCGGTGATAGAACTAACCATGCTGGGGCAGCATTACAGACTTGTAATAGTATATACTGCAACAAAAAATAATTTAATATATGCTATGTACAACCTTAAGATATCTGCTATTCATAACCACTATTCATAATATATTTTCAACCCCATTTATCTTTATTAAATACTAAACTAATGTAACGTATTCGATAATAAATTTTGTATTACAGAGGGTGCTGAAATTGCAAAATAAAAATTGCAGCATTTCACCGAAGCACGAGTTATCAGCTGTCCTTTCCAAATAGCATGGTCGGACATCACCCCTTGAGACTTTTGGTTGTGGAGTTATTTGAAAGACAATATCTACCGTCAAAGGCCATCACTCTACCAGATCTGAAGGACAACATCCGACGCCATATTCTTAATATTCCGGCAGACTCACTCCGGTCATCTACAGAAAATATGGTTCTTCGATTAGAGCATATTGTTGAAAATGAAGGAGAGCATAATGAACAATTTTAATTATTTAACAATTATAAACCATATTAAATGGTTTTATATGTGTATTACAAAGACACCTAACGGTGAATCTTTCTCTATTTTTTTTTTTTACTTAATAAATGTAAAGCGCATCATTTCAATAATTTGTAGTTCAAATTTTATCTCATTTGGATCAATAGGACTTAATAATTCAGGAGGTTGAAGTAAACTCTGTTTTCGTAAAAATACAAAAAAGCGACTTTTAAAGGATACGAATTGAATAACAAAATAAAAATAAATAACCGTTTATTACTAAACCGGATATTCTTTTTTTTACTGTTTGAATACCCGCATGAACTTCTATTATCTTTCAGGTATAGCTGGCAGGTCTTTCATTTAATGAATGGGTAATAACCTACTGCCATGAAGACGGATAGAATTTGGGTACTCTTTACAGTGACTGTCCACGCTGAATGAAAAGAATGACAATAAAATGGCACAATGAATGCAAAAACAATTAAGCTCTTACCAGCAAAAAGTCCACTTTGGCTCATAAAAAAGAGAGTAACATGACTACCTGACATTTGAAAAAGGTCATATGTAAAGCAAAACCTGCTCTTTTGGAAAATATTAAATTTCAGCGTAGTTGGGAACATTAAATTAAAAAGAGTCTTTAGTAGTCATTTTAGCCGAGTATAATAATGTTATTTTCTTCTCATTTTTTAAAAATTTTTATTGTTGAATTTGCTCTTAAATAAGCTTTTATTTATTTGTCTACTTTACAACAATATTAAAAAGTGAGCCAGGCAAAACAGTAACTTTATATCTATTTGTGGATTCTATTATATGAGCTTGCAAAACCCAAACACAAACCATAACCAAAACTTCCAATAGTTACATTTCAAAACATTTGAACGCGGTGCAATTTCTAATTATTTATTTTAATGCATAATTCCTAATTTAAATTATAATTTCAAAATTTATGTTTTTAAAAAGCAATGAAATATTGAAATACCAAAAGGAGTAAGAAGGGTACAAAAACATATGGTATTTGCTGATGTAAACATGATTTCTTAGATTTTATCTCTCAAATACGAAATTGGAGCATTCATTTAAACGCTAAAGTAGTCAATAGTCAATAATAATTATGTTTACTTCATTTGAGATCAATGTTTATATCAATAGACAGCGTAGAGTTCCCAATAACGTCTGACATTGTTTGTAAACGGTAATAAATTTATCTCTTCTCAAACACCAGTTCCTCCGTCGTTAATTATTAAGTTTAGATGTGCAACAAAGGACTCAATTAGTAAAAACATTAATGACAAAAAGAAAGTGAACAAACACCATGAAAGAACAAAATAATTGTTACTGCGTGATAATTTAGTTCAAAGGGAAGTTCGGAATCATGATTGCCGCAGGCTTATCATATTCAAATAAGAAACAAATGAATCTTTTTGCAAGAAAGGCCTTTAAAACTGTGAAATCGAAATCACTATAGGAAGAAATCAAGATTATGGGGGGAAAATTGTCAGACTCTTTTCCACTTGGATAAACAAGAAATTGCAAACTGTAGTGAAAACTACAAAAAAAAAAAAAAAAAAAAAAACATTCAGCCAGAACAAAATCCCAGATTAAAAAATAAAGAATGATAAATTTCTGAATATTATCTATGAGATTTCTCGATTTATTTCATTTCCACAAATGAAATAAATCGAGAGAAAAAATACGGCTTTTTACTACTTGAAAGCATATCTATAGAGTGCAAACCCGGATGTCTATTCATTACTTTTTACTTATCGATACATCATTTATTTTTGAGTAATACATCGTTTTATTTACTAAAGTTGCAGTTCTTACTACTTATTTTTACTTTATTTCATATGCCTCCATATATATGGAAATGGAATAGGGGATTTAATTTGTAGCTATCAGTAAAGATTAAATTGAAAAAAATTAATTTAAAGATAGTGATTTGCACTACTTAAGATTATTAATTAACTTCTTTAGTTTGGAAATGTCTTTTTGAAAGTAATTAAGACAGAAAATTAAAGTGATAGTAATTGCTCCCTAATTACATAGGAATATTTAACTTTCTCCTATATTGAGACGAATAATAGAAAATCAATATCGAATTACTTTCTCCCAATGCAGCATGTTGTATTTACTCTTATTGTATAATGTTGTATTTACTCTTAATCGAGCTGCTAAATCTCTACACTTTCAAGCAAGGAAGTGCTCACAACGTGTCAAAGTTGTGAATCTCATGAAGGATATCTTTAATAAATTCCAGATTACTAAAATTTTTGTGTGAAGACTCCAGCAACTTATATATACTTCTTCTTGATATTCTATAGCCTAGTTTTGAACATTTAAATTAAACGGCTCTTTATATTCATAAGCTATATAAACTGCTGCATAAGACTTGATATTTTTTAAAGTCGTCCTTTCAAATTAAATTCTAAATTTCAGGAAAGAAAATAATCTATTTTATATCTAGAAATCTGAAAAATTCAACTTAACAGAATGTCTGATTTGTATGTGTTTAATTTGAATTCAGTTTATGCGTGATCATCATAATTCTTACCACAAAGTTATTTAAACAGCAAAGGTATTTTAGCCCTATTATTTTAAAAACCTTACACCTCTCGTATACATATTTCAAGATTAAACATATTTGTGACAGAATGATTGCAAAAAATCAGCACTTTTTACTATGACTCAAACCTAGTTTGTCAATATTTTAATATAAGTTGTTTCATTTTTTTTTATCCAGATTATTTGCGCGTTATTTTTTTTTCATAAATTTAAATATATGACAATTAAAGTATTTTAATTGAAACTAAAAAAAATATTGATTATTTAATACATTTAATAATTTCGTGTAATTTTACTTTGGTATAAATTAAAATATAACAAAGAAAAATTCAAAATAAAAAAAGGTGGAATCAAATAAAAAGTAAATATTAAATGAAACTGAATCAGTTTTATTTTCCATTAATATCCTCTGTTAATCTATAATTTGTTTCCAAAAAATATTATTGAAAATATCGTGGGGGAATTCTGAACGAATAAAACGAAAACAACAAAAGACAAATGTTGGTATTTTATTCATTGTTTTTACCATGAGAAATTTTCCTAACTCTGAATTAAACATACTTTTTTAAACCTATTTCCTGAATGATATTGATTAAAAAGAACAGTATTTCATAAAAGCAAGAATTCCAGAGGACAAAACAATGATATTGTTTAAACTCTTTTTGATATCCTTTTGAAATCTCTAAAAATTAGAATAAAAAAACCCATGAAATCTAAGAATAAAAACAAATAAAATCCTATATTAAAAACACAAATTCGTTTTTAAATACTTTTATCTTTACAAAGATGTTGTTAAAACTCTTTTAATGTCCTTTTTTTCATATTCTTTTGAAATCTCTAAAAATTAGAATAAAAAATAATGTAATCTAAGAATAAAAACAAATAAAATCCTTTATTAAAAGCACTAATTCGTTTTTAAATACTTTTATCTAAAAACCAATTAAATTTCTGACGCTTGAATCTTAGTAGTGTTGCATTAATAAGGTGAAGGACGATTTATTTTCGTGTTAAACATTTTAATGTTTCATAGATGAGATGCTCATTTAAACAAGCCTCTAGAAGTTTACAGTAATCTCTAGAAAGTTTATTCAGTCTAGAAATTATTTCAGTAGTTATAAAGTAATTAAATATGCGCAGCCATTTTTCCTTTGGTTAAATAAATTAATTGTGAATTCGAATTACTCGAAACTGAAACAATAGCTGTTTCATACAAATGTATTACAATTTGATTTGTTTGAAATAGAAACCAAATCCAAGAAAAATGTTGCTGTTAAGCTTTTGCATAATTATTTCGCATTTAACTGATACTAAGAATGTATAACTAAAAAAAAATATAGCTTATAGAATGAAAAGTTAAATATATTAAATTATATATTTTTATATTAATTTTATTTATTATAAATTATATATTTCAAATATTTTTATATTAATTTTATTTATTATAAATTATATATTTCAAATATTTTTTTTATTAATTTTACATTTTTAATATGTAAAACATCCATTTTTGGAAACACCAGCAGTATAGTTTGCGTACAATATTTTAAATTTATTGAGGAAATCATACGATGAAAAACTTGTTTAAAATAGTTTAAATAATTCACATTTAAAACTATCATGGAATTTAAGCTGTAAAATGTAATAACTATTAATAGGATAGTTGAGTTAGAGAATGAAGCTTTGTATTAGTATAACATCCAACATTTGCCTAAAAAAGTTTTTTCTATTTAAATTACAACATCATGAAATAATGATCAATAGATTTCAAAGCCTCCTTTAGGAACATGAAAAAAGTTCATTTAAAGAAAACTATAACTTTTAAATTCTGAAAAAGAGAAAAAAAAAGAATTGGACATTTCGTACTTTTTAGTAAACAAAATATATTTTTCGTATATAATTTTTCGTTAGGTAACATAAATAAAATTCAGTTTACTGATAATTGAATTTTATTTATATTAATATTTTTAGTTTATTGAGATGCTTTGATTCAGATTTATTTATTTATGTTTCTTTGCAATTTCTGTAAATTTAAAATAACAAGACAACTTCTAAAAAATACTCTTTAGAAAGAGTTCCTGTTAGAAATAAGGATCCTGACAAAATTGATCATGTTTAGGATCAATTACAACTAATTAAGAATTCACCAACATAACATTCTACCTTATTCCTTAGTAATGAAGTTATGGAGACGAAACGTCATAATCCGAAGCAAAAATCCTTTACATGAAGACCTTCATAATATATACAAATAATATGTTTTCAATGTCTATATTTGAATTAATAGTCATGAGCATGGTGATAGGAAACTCATAACGGAAAAGTAGAAAAATCCATGCCAAGATTCCACAAAGGCGGCAATTTATACCCGAGAAAGGGAATAACTTTCTGACAGGAATTTTCATTTCCAACGATATGGCAAAGTTTGTTACTAAGAAAATCTGACATGCTTCAAGAATTTTCTGTATTTGAAGAGCAGTTAGTTTCACCATGACAAAATTCTTCACAAAAGTAATCAAAGTTTCACGTTTGCCATCTCAGTATGGTTCAATTAATTGATCAGAAAGGCAATAATGTCAGGTTCAGAAGACAATAAAGGATTGTGAAATGAGCTGGCAGAATGTCGACCATGCTCATCCCTTCGTTCTCTAATTTGTTTGAATTCTGGAAAAGGCGTATAAACATGTGAATCTTTGAAAAGGTTTACATATTTATACAAAACAGGTTCAAAGGAGATAATATTTTTGCTATGTACAATTGATTTTCTACCTCAAAAGTACTGATGCTCAGTGAAAAAATAAGAATAAATTATTACACTTCATTTACTTAAGAGCTCAATTAACCTTGCTACTCAATTTACATTTTATTTTATGAATATAAAATGTGGATCAATGTGTCTCAGGTATTAAATGCTAATTGCAGGGATCTATATCCCCATGTTTTCAGAAAAAAAATTATAGACAAATAAGAATTGTTTTTATGGATTAATATTGATATAATTGAAAAAAAGTAACACAATAAATATCTAAATATAATGTTTATATATCTGAAATTTAAGAAAATGAATCATTGTATTGACCATATCTTAACTCCTTCATATTTTCTATTTCCACAAAAATATGCTACCTGGAACTGCATAATATTTCTTTTTTATATTTCTTGCACAATTTATTTCATTTCTCATCTTATTTATTTACTTTTTTTGCTCAATCTTTTCAGCTCATTTGGTATACACTAATGTCCAGAAACTAAATACAAAACACTACGAAAAAGCACTTATAAAATATAATGTGAAGTCACCGATTTGTTTTTCTTTTACAAGTGAATCAATAGCCAGCATTTTGAATCAATAGGTAGCAGGTAGCATTTTTTGAATCATAGGTTCTTTATTTATGTTGCAATTTGAAATCCTTTCTAGGTTTTGCAAATTCGGTAACTATTTGATTTATCGTGATACATTACATTCATGAGAGTGGTGCTCTTGCATTTTTTTTGGAATACTATCCACAGCAATCGTATCATTTGTAAATTAAAAGTTTGAATTATGTATCACTTTATTTGTCATTAAAAGAAAAAAAATCTACTTAATTTTTTTTATTTGGTAATATTTGGTTTTAGAAGTTGACCATGTTTGTAAGAAGTGAAGCATATACCATTGAGTTCTCTAAGTTTATATATTTGATGACACTTGATTTTTTCTAGTCTTGTTTATAATTTCCTTTTTTAATATAAATTTGCAATTTTAGAATAAATAAAGTTTTACCGTCGTATAATTTCCAAGTTTTAACTTCATTTTAAATAGTTTTTTTGAGTATAAGGCTTACAAACCATGAAAAGAGTTATGTATTCGTTTATATTGACATGTTCATATGTATAAAAAAAAACAGTTTTAACTCAATTTCCATCCATTTTTGCCAAATTCTCAAAAAGAAGAGCATTTAATTGTGTGAGTTTTTTGTTAACTAATTGATTTCTGATGAAAGCAAATACTTTGCTGAAATGTATTTTTATCCTTTTGAGTTGAAATAACATTGTATACGGTTCAAAGAAAACAGGAACGACTCACATTAATCTGAAAACACATCAATACCATTTTTAGAAAATACATAGAAAATATATATAAATTAACCAAAATCCTTTTCAGAAAAATAAGATAATATCATCACTAACATAGTTATTAAATATCTTTACACCATTATTTCTTTTGAGTAACTAAAACCCATTTCGGGTCAAATAGACTCACACACAACAGCAGAGTTAAGATAAAATACTTTTAATTAGATTATACTCAAGAACAATGGAATCAAGTTGAAATTAATCAATTAAACTATAATCAAGTAGAAGGTAATTAGAAACAATGTTCGCTGATAATTAAAACTAGGATATGACGCTTACTTGATTCACAAAAAATGACATAATCAGAAAAAATATAATCAAGTTGAAAATCAATTAATTAAATTATAATAAGTAGAAATTAAATAGAAATCATTTTATAAATGCATATATAAATCCAGATAATTAAAACATTAAGATATGACAGTTGCTTGATTCACAAAAGATGACTTAATTAGGAACAATCTAATCAAGTTCAAAATCAGTCAATTAAATTATAATAAAGTTCAAAATCAATCAATTAAATTATAAATAAGTTCAAAATCAATCAATTAAATTGTAATCAAGCTCAAAATCAATCAATTATATTGTAATAACCAAGTTGAAAATCAATCAATTAAATTGCGATAACCAAGTTCAAAATCAATCAATTAAATTGCAATAACCAAGTTCAAAATCAATCAATTAAATTATAATCCAGTTCAAAATCAATTAATTAAATTATAATCAAGTTCAAAATCAATCAATTAAATTATAAACAAGTCGAAATCAATCAATTAAATTGCAATAACCATGTTGAAAATCACTCGATAAAATTATATCCAAGTAGAAGGTAAATAGGAATAATTTTATTAATGTATATATAACTGCATATAATTAAAACATACTGATATGACAGTTGCTTGATTAACAAAAAAATAATATTCTCTCTTGAAATAGGTAGATAAAAATTTAATACAATATGTATAATTATGGATAATGGCATAAAAAGATGTCAGTGTCTGATAGCAGTTATTAGTTAAATGTGACTATCCTTAATGAAACCGAAACACAAGGCAGTTGAAAATAAATCAAATATTTATTCATGAAGTTACAAAAAAGCAAAGATTGTAATCTTGTGCTTTACAGGAAGAGATAAAAACCAGTTCGCAATATAAATAAGATGTAAACAACCAATCACAATAATTAAATTAAATTTGAATAATGCTAAACTGGACTGTGAAAAACAGCAATGGAATTACATTTCAGTAGCCAAACAATTTATTTTCATTTCCTATACGACAGGTGTAGCATAAAAACAGTCATTTGTTTATACCATTATATAAGATATATTTGTCTTAATATTTAAATGTAATTTACCGTTAGATCAACCAAATCGTGATATTAAAAATTCTACATCAATGTCATTTGGCTGAGAAAACTAATTTACAGAGTAAACACTCGACAGAGAGGCCTGGTGATGCTAGGCAATACAAGAATTCTTTTATGATTTTTAATTGCACTAATAAGTATCTGAAAGAAATACATTACGAAAACACCTAATCCATGCTATTAGAAAGTAAATTTTAATATGATTGTTTGAAGATACATAGTTTACTGTGTTTCATTACATGTTGTGGCAACAAACAGCGTTTCTGAGGCTCTACTTTGTATTGATTTACTGAGAGCAAATTTTCTTAATGCAAGCACACACATTTAGTGAATCTAAAATATTTACGCAATTTACTTAAAAATTTCGCACAATTTTAATTACGGGATTGCCTGCATCTGAAGATCAAGTAAAAAAAACCATAGTTAAACTATCAAGTTAAAATAATACCGAGTTACGCTGAAATACTTAAAGTGTCAGAAAACAGAAAATTAATGACC
Organism: Argiope bruennichi; assembly: GCF_947563725.1. NCBI lineage: Eukaryota > Metazoa > Arthropoda > Arachnida > Araneae > Araneidae > Argiope > Argiope bruennichi. Next base: position 113,808,852 of record NC_079152.1, on the reverse strand, counting down.
TGCATGTTTCTACTTGCAACATTACTTTAGCTAAAAGGTATTTAAACTCTCGTAAACTTTGAGAGACGTTTTACATTTAACCATCTAGCTTAATAAAGGCCTCTGGTTCTACGCATCACAATTACTATCATAGCTTCAAAGCAAGCCGTTTAACAGCTGTAATCAAATAGATAAAGAACAATGCATAATCTTACGGCATATGTTCTATTTTTCAGGATGTTTATTCTTCTTCTGTTCATGGACAATGATTAATCAATTATTTTAGGCAGATATTAACAGATATTTGACGTGCTATAAAAGGACAAATAGTTATGCAACCCTGATTTTTCCATTCAACCATCTTTGTGGCACTCACAGTTGTACATTATCATCGCATGATATTAAGGAATATCAGCAGTATTGTATAATGTTGTTTAATATTAAACAATAGGATTTAATATAGCAAAATAGTGAGCAACAGGTTATTCTAGTTGGGAAAAATAAATCTTGCCCTTTCACTCTAAACTAGCGTCATCAGTATCTGTACTGGAAGATACAAATAGTGCATAAGTTTCTTTTCTTCATTTCGAGACCATTCTAGAATTTTGTCATTGATAGGCAAAAAGAACAGCATTATTTATCTCATTTGGCCCCTAAAAGAGTCTTATAACGAAAAATATCCTTAAATACAATTTTTATCCGATTGATTTATATAAGAAATAACTGATAATAAATATATCATAAAAAATTTCCAATCAAAATTTTTGTCTACTATATATAGGTATTTAACGGTAAAAATTTTGAACTTTGTTTTAAATATACCTAGTTTATTAATTGACATAGTCATAAACTTATATTTTAAAAAGTCTTAATTCATCTCCAACGTTCCTTTTCTGATGGGTTTTTGCATTTATTGGCATTATTATTTCACTTATTATTTAGTTTAGAATATTATGCGTTAACTTATAGAATGCATATATATATATATATATATATATATATATATATGCAGAATCTTAAAAATATGCGCAATTTTATTTATTGGATTTAGGGAAGTTTTATTTTATTCATATTTCGACACCTTCAGTATTGTTAATCCGTTTATTCCACATGTCCTTATGCATGTGATGCCTAAATTATCGTGTTCGTGATACATATTTTCATTCGATTTCTATATTTAACAATATCTTTCCCTTGGAACATATCTCTTATAGATTATTAATTTTCATCTGTTTGCTTTGTATTTCAATGATTTGTATACAAATATTTTTTTCTCTGAAATTCAAACAAAAAACGTCCTATGCTATCTTGAAAGAATCATTCAGTTTTACCTGTAATCCAAACATAAATTATAATAAACGATCGAAGTATTTTTCAAATACTTGAATCCACCCAATAGTAATAGCTATTAAAGGTGAATTAAAGTAAACTCTTATTTACTTAAATAAGTATTTAGTACCAAAATATATTTTAGTTTTTCTATATTTAAGAATGTATTCAAAAATTAAAATAAAAAATATTCAAAAAATAAAAGTTTGTTATTTTGTTTAAAGTTATAGTATTCTTCAGAGAGAGTTCCTCATTTCAAACGTCTATATTACAAAAAAATTTAAAAATAGGTTTGGGTCTCGTAATTACGATCTGTTCTTAAAGGAGGCCAAATAAAAATACTTTGTATGATTGTACTGTAGCTACATTTTTTCCTGGAACTGAAAAAATAATATTCCAATTATTTCTTAACTATTCTAAAATCATAGAATCCCATAATACTAAAGCTAAGCGATAACGAAAAAAAAAAAAAAAAAAAGGAAATTCACCATTTTTAATAATGAAAAAGTGTGATTGAAGAGACAGCGAAATACCAGAAGATTATTTTCTATCAAATTCCCTTACTGAAACAATGTTTCCAAATTAATTTTTTATTCCTTGGTGTAAAAATCTTATTTTACTTTCAAAATAAATTCAAATGCGCGTTTGAAAGAAAAAGAAAAAGCAAAATAGTTTCTCAAATAACGCCGTCTCCAATCCAATAATTAAATAAGGTTGAGTGAGATGAAAAAGTAAGAAGTAAAAATAAAGCAAATCTCTAAATAAGAATAGAAACAATACCGTTCCAAACAATTTTATTTCTTCTCTAAATTGATGTCACCAGTAAAATTAATTGAAATGTATTCTTTATAGACTGTGATGTAGATATTCCAAAGGAAGTCAGTTCATGTAGTCTTTTAAAAGTCTTTATTGATTATTTACAAAAATTATTTGCTATCTGTTTTTGAAATTTTGAAATCGAAAAAAAGGTGAAACTTAGAGTTATTAGCAAAATGCGTTGTAACCTAACGCTTAAATAAATACTAATTTTAGATGATCTTTCATTGAAAAAATTTCTAGAGATCGAAATGCTAAATGAAATATTATGGATTTAATCAATTTAAAATAGTAATAATTTCATTTCTAATTTTTATTATTTATCCAATTCAATTCTATCATATACAATATTGTCGCATAGATGAAGTTGGCGTAGATAAACCGTGTGTTAACTAAGTCAAAGATAACACTCGCTAATCTGAACTCGAGACTTTATTCAAGGAACTAAACCTTACATCTGTTTTTATCCACAAGACGAAAATGACTCGAATCTTCCAGATTTAGAAGGATACAGAAATTATAAGAACATTCTAGAAAAAACGAAAAATAACAGAAAATAAATCAATAACAAAACAATTTTTAGGCGAATTGTCTGCAGTCAGATACGGACGGTTGCTTTCAGTTCACAGCTTTTTACCACTGAGTCATTTAGCAAACACCAAGCTAGAACAAGTTTCGTTACAATATTATATGCCACTGAGTGATACAATATCAGGAAAATGTTAACTTATGACTATTAATATCTCATCTAACTTTAAATTATTATTATTATTACTATTTTATTCTAGTTCCGCTCAATATATATATATATATATATATATATATATATATATATATTTAATTTATCAAAAAAAGCTGGTTCTTGGTAAAAGTCATAGTAGCATTGTTGAAATAGAAGATAAATCAGTAATTACAAATGAACGCAGAGGAAATAAATTTTTGTTAAATCTCAAGTAAAAAAAAAAAAAAAAATCTACATATACAGAAACGCTTCATTTATGCGCATACAGAAACGATTCATTTATAGCAATGTAGAATATTTTCTTCATCAGCATTAGGATCTCGGAGCAGCTTATATTATTTTCAGTGTGCTGACTTTGTTTTGTGTAATGTATTACTTCCGTGCATGGTATTCATTATTCTTGTCATTTTAGATATTTGTAACAACTTCAGTTATTTTATCTTCTGATATATTTTTCATACTCTAACGATTAGCAACCCAGTTTCTTCAATTTTTTCGATCACCATTTTGGTTTATGTAGCCATTTGATCATCAAGGGAGCTAAGCAGCCTTCTAAATTCCACAACTGTAAAATAACTTCTTGAGAAAAGCACTCTTATATATTGTAAGACGTGTTGTAAGCAGAAATCAGCGTTCAGTCAATAAACTATTGACCTAATAATAGATTTTCTTTTTCTAAAAGGAAAGAGTAACTACCTACTTAAATGCAACGTGGGTAATCTTACGAGATTGTGTTAATTTCTCCACAGGAAAGTGCATATTTATCTAATTCTGACTATTACAGTAGTTTGTATAAGTGAAATAATTGCTAGAAATTTGCATATGTGTTATTTAAGTTTGTGATTATTTATTTCATTTTTACGAAACTGAGATAAAAAGAAAATATGAAAAGGTTTCATTTTTTTAAATTTTATTTTTGGAAACAGATAAAAATTTACAATGAGGTTAATTGGTTCTTACTTTTTGAAGTTCTGATGTTTGTTCTTAATTTATATTAGATTTCAAATTCAGTCTATCATTTTTTTCTTCGTTTATTGAATATATTTATTTTAATATATGTTTGTGATAAAATAAATTCTTATACTCCAAATATATATTATGCATTATTTTTATTAACATGATCTATGCGAGAAAGTATTAAATAGCTACTCTGAATTATCTAAAACATGATGGGATTCTGCTGTCATGGTATTACTCATTACATAATTTATTGACTCTTCTTTCTTAGAAGTAAATGACAAACTAGAAAATGATTAAAAATAGTTACCAGCTATAGAAAATCAATTTGTCTACAAAATACTGAAAAAAAAATTATACAGAATGAATAAATATACAGCGTCAAACTTCGGATGGGTTATGATAGTTATACAATACAAAGTCACAAAGGATAGTTATAAATATATGCGTTTTCTTAAATTTTAGTTGACAGTACCAGAGCAGTTTTTAAAATCTATAAAAATTTATTTCTGTATATTTCATCTTATCCCATTCTTTAACTTTTCTGTTTATTTGAAAAGAATATGGATGAAAAGTGCGCTTTTAAATATATATATATATATATATATATATATATATATATATATATATATATATATGTATGTAGGACTCAGAAATCACTACTATTTTAGAACGCACATTTAATTACATTTAGGACGATTAGGACATTTAGGATATATATACATTAACATAAAAGAATTGAACATTCAGTAGATTTCGTCGAATACGTCGCGTCTCGTCTAGTCTCGTCTTTACTTCGTCCAGATCCGTCTGATCTGCCACGTCTTTTCTCTCGTCCGGATCCGTCTGATCTGCCACGTCTTCACTCTCGTCCAGATCCGTCTGATCTGACACGTCTTCACTCTCGTCCAGATCCGTCTGATCTGCTACGTCTTTTCTCTCGTCCAGATCCGTCTGATCTGCCACGTCTATTCTCTCGTCCAGATCCGTCTGATCTGCCCTCCGTCTAACCAGCGTCAACTCCGTCTAACAGCCAGCAGATGGCGCTCGCCAACAGGCGCTCGACACTACATTCGGCGATCCTGACGTCTCTTTCGTCCTCGAAAGTTAAAGTAGAAAAATCTGAAAGAATAAAAAAAAGAAAACAGTATCTGGATAAAACAATAAACATTTTTTTTTCTTTTAGTCTGAAGACCATGCTTTCATGAAATCGGCTGCTGTGGAAGTTGTATTTGGTCCGTCATGACATCCAACTTTTTCCACGTCATAGCGATCCTTAGGTTTGACCTTAACAATCCGATATGGTCCATGAAACTTTGGTCTTAGTTTGAGTCCAGTTCCAAACTGCGTCCGTTGTATGGCCACTAATTCACCGAGTTTGTAGATGCGCGCCACTTTTCTTCGTTTGTTGAAACTTTTCCGATTCTCTTCTTGCATCTTCAAAATGTTTTCCCTTGCTTCTTCTCTCATATTATTTCGATCTTCCATCATTGCTTTTGTGTATTCTTCTTCCAATATTTCCTTTAAATGTAAATCAGTTGTATCTTTTAATTTTACACCAGTTAAAAGCTCAAACGGGGTAAACTTTGTACTCCTCGAAACAGTACTATTGATTATTTTTTGCACTGATGCAACATGTTTATACCATTTGGTAGGGTCTGTTATTGAGAGTTTTGATAGAATGGGTATTAAAATTTTATGCATTACTTCAATTTGTCCATTTCCGCGAGGAATTCCAGTGCTAATTTTGAAATGTTCAATATTTTCATCCTGACAGTATGTTTCAAATTCTTTTGAGGTAAAAGCTGAACCTCTGTCTGTTATTATTCTCGTCGGATTTCCAAAAGTAGATTGTTGAAGCTTAAGTTTAGTTATTGCATCCCGAGTAGATGTTGATTTAACCGGGTACAACCAGACAAATTTTGTAAAAGCGTCGACTATTGAAAAAATATGCTGATAGTTCTTATTTGTAGAAGGCATAGGGCCAATGAAATCTATGTGATATGTACTTAAAGGCAAATTTTCTTTTGGGATGGGATTAAGGAAACCTTCACCTTTCCCACGTTTCTTATTACAAAGAATACACTCCACGCAATTGGCAATCACACTTTCTATTTTTGACCTCAACTTTGGTATGTAAAATTCTTGCTTTAAAATTTCTTCCGTCTTAGCCACAGCGTAATGTCCATTATTGTGAATTTCTCGAATAATTTCTCTTTGTAATGCTTCTGGGACTATGAGCAATTCTCTACCATCATCGTATTTGTATAAAACTCCATTTCTCACAATGTGTTCACCGTCTTCTTGTTTATCTATCAAAGCTTTTAATTTCTTAAGGAATTCGTCCTGATTTTGAGCATTGGCTATTTTAGTGGTCACTTCACTATATGAACGAGTAACAACAAGTACTGCGTTTCGACTAAGAGAATCTACGTGTGCCATTTGTTTTCCTGATCTGTGAACTATTTGGTAATCAAATTCCTCTAATTGTAAAGCCCATCTTGCAACTTTTGGTGTAAGATCTCTTTTACTCATAGTTTGTTGAAAAGTGGAACAATCAGTCACAATTTTAAATTTAGAACCCAGTAAATAATGTCTAAATTTTTTCAATGCTTCGATTACAGCCAAAACTTCTAATTCATAGCTACTATATTTTTCTTGTTGTGGGGATGTTTTTCGACTAAAATAATGAATAGGATAAAACTTATTGTCGGTTCCCTGTTGCAGCAGCACTGCTCCTAATCCCTGACTGCTAGCATCTGTATGGAGTTCTAAAACTGATCCCTGTTGATAGAGATGCAAAATTGGCTCTTGAGTTAAAATATCTTTAAGTTTTTGAAAAGCTTCCTTTTGTTCAGATTCAAACTTAAATGCAACGTCTTTTCTTAGTAGATCACTAAGCGGTTTTGCGATTTTTGAATAGTGGGGTATGAATTTCCGAAAATAACTAGTAAGGCCTAAAAAGCTTTGTACTTGTTTAACAGTTTGTGGTTGTGGAAATTTTTTTACAGCTACCGTTTCAGATACAGAGGGCTGTATAGTTCCGTTTTGGATTCTATAGCCTAAAAATTCTATTTGTGATTTTAAAAACTGACACTTCTTAAAATTAAACTCCAAACCGTACTCTGATGCAACCTTCAGAACACGTTGTAATTTTTCTAGCCCTTCTTCCTCGGTTTTGGATGGAATAATAATGTCATCCATATAAATCAGTACAGTTCCATCTAGCATCAAATTCCTGAATATCACATTAATGTAACGCTGAAATACACTCGGACTATTGGAAAGTCCAAATGGTACTTTAAGAAATTCCCACTGGCCATGATGTGTTACAAAAGACGTAAATTTTGTGCTATCTTTCTCTACGTCTACATGAAAAAATCCGTTTTTCAAGTCCAAAGTAGTAAATATTTTTGATTGCTCAAGTTTGTCGAGCAAATCTTCTATGAGGGGTAAAGGGTACCGATCTTTAATCATCTTTTTATTTAGCTTACGATAATCAATGCATAACCTATAACTGTCATCCTTCTTCTTGCACAAAACCACGGGTGAAGAAAAATTTGAACTACTGGGTTTTATTATCCCTTCCTGTAACCATTTATCAATCTGAGTTTCAACGAATTTTTGTTCTTTAAAAGGCAGCCTTCGAGGGTTATGACTAATCGGAATATCATCGCTCAATATTATTTTCATTTGCAAATCCGTACTTTTTGTTTTGTTTGGCGAATACTTATTTAAAAGACGATTTATTTCCTGTCTCAACGGTTTTTTTACATGACTCATGTCGATTTCATCATAGTTTATCGAATCCGTTAAATGAATGAAGTATGGGAGAGGATGTGTATTTATTTTACTGCCAGTCTCAGCAAAAATAGGTGCCTGACTGTCTATTTTCAGCTCCGAGGAACGTAGCGATACGACCTTGACCTCGTTTCTCACCAGCCGGGTGTAATTTATTTGGGCTCTTTTTTCATGAATGATAATTTGATTTTCTTGGAATGAAAAGCTTAGGTTATTTAATACGTCCATGCCAATGATTATTTCGTTCGGCATTATTTCTAACACATACACATTAGTTGATATTACATATTCATCAATTAATATATCACAATAAAAAACCCTAGAGGAATAATGCTATCTCCACTTATACCAGCTAATTTAACATTATCAGTCGTTAAATTAGGTTTACCAATTTTCAAATAAAAATCATAATTAATCATAGTAATATCACTTCCAGTATCAATTAATGCATCACAATTTACACCATTTATTTCAACATTTTTACTAAGCTTATTTACAGTTTTTGGAGAGTTACGAGTATATACTTTATTAGAGAGAGACACTTTAAAATCTCTTTGCGGGCAGTTACTGGCTTTGTGGCCAAAGTTACCACATTGGAAACATTTCAATCCTTTGTTTTTAAACTTGCAATTAGTTGATTTATGGCCAGTCTCATTGCAATTAAAACATTTATTATTACTCTTGTTATAGTAATTATCATCAGCATAATTCTTTTGAGCACGAACGAACGGCAATGGTGAATTTTTAGCTTCTTTCGCGATATCAAATTTACTTCTGTTTTCGGAAACACGCCAATTTCTGTTTGTTTACTTTTTAAGGTGACTTCGTGCAGCTTCATATTCGTCCAGTTTATTAACCAAATCTTCTACTTTCTTTATTTTGGGCAAATCGTCGAGGAAATGATCGCGTACGTCATTTGGTATTTTACTCTTTAACTGGTCAACGACCATTAGCTGCTTTAAATCTTCCAAATCGGTTATTTCTAAACAATTTATCCATTCCTCAAAAAAGTTATTCAGTTCAAAACCGAAATCCCGCCATGATGAAGAAGAATCTCGTTTGTGAGTAAAGAACTTCTGTCTGAGTTGTTCGGAAGTTAATTTAAATCTTTTAAGCAAGAGTTTTTTTATGTAATCATAGTCATTAGCTGATGGATCAGGTTCGCGAGCAATTAAATTGACTATATCCAATGGTAATAACCCGAGTAAATAAGAAATCCAGTTTTCTTTTGCAATGTTAGCCCTACTTATTTGTTTCTCAAATAACGAAAGGTAAACACTTATGTCTCCGCTATTATCATAATTCTTTAGCATATTTAATATATCAGTCTTAGGCATATCTGATGCAGTTAAAGTATTTTCTCTACTTTTTAACTCAAGTTCTAACTTTTTCAAAGTATATTCACGCTCTATCTTTTCGGCTTCGGCTTTTTCAGCATCTAACCTTTCGCGCTCCTGAGTGATAGTTAAAAGTAAGTTTTTTACAAACTCTTCGTCATAGTCTTTCGACTCTGTTATCATTGTAACTAACTGTCGCACTTTGGCATCCTGTGGTGCCGTTAGTTCTAATTCGTCCACTAAAGTTAGTAAGTCGCTCTTTCGTGCTCGTGTAAGAAATGCCATACTTGAGAATAAATCAAAATTGTACTCACAATTTCTTCAACGTCGATCCACACTGCGTCAGTCCACAAGTAGTTGATATCCAAAAGGTTTATTGTAGCACGTCAAATTTCACTCCTGTTTGGCTCTTCTTTCGTCTATGTGCCGGTCTTCATTAATATCTCGGCCGAACCCCCATATTTTGTAGGACTCAGAAATCACTACTATTTTAGAACGCACATTTAATTACATTTAGGACGATTAGGACATTTAGGATATATATACATTAACATAAAAGAATTGAACATTCAGTAGATTTCGTCGAATACGTCGCGTCTCGTCTAGTCTCGTCTTTACTTCGTCCAGATCCGTCTGATCTGCCACGTCTTTTCTCTCGTCCGGATCCGTCTGATTTGCCACGTCTTCACTCTCGTCCAGATCCGTCTGATCTGACACGTCTTCACTCTCGTTCAGATCCGTCTGATCTGCTACGTCTTTTCTCTCGTCCAGATCCGTCTGATCTGCCACGTCTATTCTCTCGTCCAGATCCATCTGATCTGCCCTCCGTCTAACCAGCGTCAACTCCGTCTAACAGCCAGCAGATGGCGCTCGCCAACAGGCGCTCGTCACTACATATATATATATATATATATATATGTCCCCGATTTATTATGTGTCTCAGAAATTCTTTTCATTTCTTTAAATGTATATTTGATCATCATTACAAATCTTAGAGATAAAGAATTTGAAAATAAAAGTTAAATGACATTTTATCGTAACACATAAAGTACTTAAAAGCCCTAGAAGTGGGTTGTAATTTTGAAAAATATGCTTGAGCATAACCATTTTTCATTAGAATGAAAATCTTTTCAAAACATTTGATAAATGCATAAAACAAATCATCTTTTCAGCTATTTGTTCTAACCTAAAAGTCTATTCTATTCCAATTGTAACAACCATGTTCCATGAAACAACCTATGTTAATATTCATATAAATAAAAAATTTATGTATGATAAAAATATTCTTAAAAAACATTTACTGTTTCGTTCTTAACGAATAAAACGATAAGAAGGATGGTATTTTTCTTTTATCTGGAATTCAGATGAAGGTAAGGATAAGCTATTCCAGCTATCATGTTCAAGGCTTTGATATAAGACCTAGAATTTGTTCTTCTATTTCTTTCCCATTTCCCATTTTCTATTCAGATGTAAAATAAAACAAATGAGAATGATTTGATGAAATACAATAGTATGAAGCATTGCAAAAAAATAGCCTTTCTTATTTTCACCTGTGCATTCTTTTCTAAGATTCACCTGATATATTTCTTTTAAGAATCAACATATGTATACAATAGAGAGAATTGTTTCCCTTAAACACAAATAAAGTTTCTTTAGAATTTTTTGTTATAGCAAACTAGTCTCGACTAAAGATATATATTGGAATCTTACCTCATGATAAAATAAAGTAGAACTATCAAAATTTTGTTTCGTGTTCAAGAATTTATTAATATTATATCATACGCCAAAAAATTTTGGTGCTACATCATTCTAAGTATTTAATACAAAAGGAAAATGAAATTCATTATTGATTTTTTTCCCAAATTTATTTAATTGAATAGGAAAATAGATTGTAAATTACTCAGGAATTTTTTTAAATCTACTTTTTGCAAGCACAGAAATGACTTTATGTGGCAATCTGATACTGTTCCCATTTTAATTTTCAAATAATTATATAATCAGAAATTGCAATGGAAAAGAATTTTAAAAATATAAATTAAATTGCATGAAGAATATATCCTTTACTGCATTTCCAAGACTTACCGAATATTTATGAGAGCGTTTCAGTTATATCCTAAAATTCCTAATGATAATTCTGAAAGAAATTAAAACAATCACATGAGCAATGATTTTCCAAAACGAAACTTTGCAATACTTACAAATATGATAAAATACAAGTTAAACACTAATAATTTTCTGCTGCGAAATTTTAGGGCATTTTTATATTACAAAGCTATACCTGTGATTTTACAAGAACTTTTATGCTTATTACAGAAAAAAAAAATATTTATATACTTTTACACTCTTACTAAAGTGAAATCGACAAGGTATCTGAAGAACAACCCAACCAATTAAAATGTAAAAAAGATCGAATAATATGAAAAATTTAAAAAAAGTAACAATTATTAAAATTTTTCTGAAGCAAATTCTTAATCTTCTTAAATATCATATTCCTAAATTTAATGATATTCCTAACCCATTCTCAAATATTGACTATTACAATTTTAAAAATCCAAAAAGGTTTGTTCTAAAACATTATAAGTTGAGATCCTTAATGATGCATTCTTCTTCAAGTGAAAATGTTGTATGCAGCATTTTTCTTTTTAAATAAGAAAAACAACTTTGAATTTGTTTCTTGATTTTCAAATAGAAGTCTAATTGCCTATAATAAAATGTATAAAAATTTCACTAGAATTATACATATTAAAGATCTATAGAAATCCTATTATATGCTTTGAAGATGATTTTAGTATTTTATAATAGAAAAAAATTAAGAAGAAATAATAATAATTAATTGTAAATTATTTTTTTTATTTTAACTATTACAAAATTAAATTTCATTTTAATTAATCAACAAATTAATTTAATTATGTTGTTTCTTAAGGGAATTTTTTGATAAAAAGCCAAATAAATAAAGGCGCTATTATAAATTGAATTTTTTATTTTACCAATATAACGCATAAAAAAAGAATAAAAACGTAATTTTTATTCATTATGTTTTTTAAACAACGGAGTATTAATTATTCTACCTAATTATATTTTCATAGGCTTATTTTTATCATAATGTAATCAAAAATTACTTTTTGTAATGTATTTTGTAAGGAATTCCAATTTGATGTAATCTTTAATTCCTTAATATTTATTAATTGAACTTGTTAATATAATTATTTCGGCAATTTAAATATTATTTTTCTCTAATATACATTGCTTGCCTTCTTTTAATTCTTAAATTATTTCGAATTGGATTTTCTGATTATATTCTTAAACAAGAAACAATTGCTTTAACCAATGAATTTTTTTATGTTTATATACTTCGTTTTCCAATCTGAAATAGCAATTTCAATTCAGAATTTTGATACAGTTTTTCTTTTTACATGGAAATTAGTTTCCCAATTATCTTAATGGATCTTTTATCACGGACCTCTTATTCAAGAATTGACAGAGTTTGTAATTTAGTGGAATTTTTTATTCATATTTTCGAATATTGAGTCTAGAATTTTAATCTCGCTTTTCCTCAAGAATTAATAGTTGTAATTCGCATTTCCAGAATTACTAAGGAATCATTTGAAACAAACCACCATGCATTTCGTTTCATCCCCTTAAATCATGTTTTTCAAATTTCGAATCTAGAGGAACTACCTGATTTTTAGAACACTCAAAACCTTTCTCACATATCTTTTCCCCTCGGCTAAAAATATTTTTCCTGTAGACACTTGAATTTCTATTTCTCTTTATCTATCATGCTTATCTATTCGTTTAACGAGAACCCATTTTTTTTCCTTATGTTTTTATCTAAATAGAACAGACATATTTTACCCGGTTCTGTTAAATTCTCAGCATTCCACTGATCACGAGTCAAATTAATCCTAGGACGACGGTTTTTGTTAGATATAATGCAACTGAATAGCTTGGCAATCCTGCTAGGAAATCATTGCATTTGATGTATCCTGAGACGAATCATCACCATAAAATCATCTTCAGGTCAGCACATATGTGCCAAGAATGCTTTTTGTAATGAAATTTTGTCTAACAACTGTATATCCAGCAATGAAATAATTCCTCGTTTGGCGTAACATACGAAAAATATAATAAATAATGTAAAAAATATATATAGTAAACACTTGTTCATTGCACATAAAAGCCCACATTAAATAGCTGAAGTGTTTATATTTTTCTATCTGTACTATTGTGTTATGGTTTTGATGGCAAATGGTTGGTATAAAGCATGCATATAACTATAACTGTTTTTGTTAATGAAGAGATAGTATTTAAAAAAGGTAGGCTGTATAAAATTAGCCTACCTGTGTTATAGTTATTGTTATTTTTATTAATGGGCTATGTAAAAAATATATATCACAAAATCTAATTTACATATAAAAGAAATTAACAATGTATTACTGTATGTTCGAAAAAAGAGTAAAAGGAAATTTTTTCATATTGTGATACGGTTATATTAAGGAATTCCTTATGAGTAGTTTAATCTCATATAGAGACACTATCAATAGCAAATACACTGTTATTGTAATATGCAGGATTTATACCTGTAAATTACAATAAGTTTATTTGCCATCAAAATCAATACAAAATATGAATTTCCTATTTATTTGCTCTAAACTATATTCTGATAGCTTATTGATTTAAAGACTTCAGCATCGGAGAATCCAATTAAATTTACATAAGAAAAAAAGAATTTTTATAATTATGTAACTTTACTTTTTTAAAAAGAAGGGCTTTTTTTTTTCATCACACACCTGCTTCTTTAATTAGATGTAGAAATTTCAGAACACGGATTCTAGATAATTGGGTGTTATAAAATCGTGAATCGCAGTGGAATAATTAGGTACTTACAAAACAACTAGCGAAGGTCATCTTGAAGTTTGTGAGAAAGTTACATTTAATTGTTTCTCGGAGTTGCAAAAATTTGAGAAAGCATGAAACCTTCTTCTGTAGTTATTTTATTGTATCCATAAAAGTTTTTAAAATATTTTTATAGCAGTCTTTTATGCATAATTATATTATTATATACAATAAATCATGCAACATTGTTTCATAACAATTTTTAAATCATATTTTCAATAAAATAAATTAAATTTCAGAAAATTCCATTCTTGAATTGAACATTGTTAAAAACAAATTCAGATTATTTTATACTTAAGACAGATATACACAATTTATCCAAAGTGTTTATGCAGGTGCTGTACAAACAGTCGTTCAAAACCCCTCAAAGACAGAACAAACCATAAGATATAGTAAATGCTTTCATACTCGCTATATCTTATAACTTCTGTCATTATCAATAAAATGTAATACAAAATATGTATAAAATAAAATATTTTAGAATCTAAAAAATCTACAACTAAAACGGAATTTTGAAAAGATAAAATCCATAAAACTTACAGTAGTAGCAAGGTTTAAATATTAAAAAAATAGAAATAATACAGTAGAAAAGCAAAATTATAAATATAATATGATATAAAATAATAGCGGTAAAAGTACAAGATAAATTTTTAAAAAGGAAAAAATAAATAAAAATAAAATATATATAAAAGGGTTTTATATAAAGGGTTATAAATATATATAAAGGGTAAAAAAATTTTTTAAAAATAAAAGTATAAATAATAGATAATTTGAAATAATAATAAGAAGTAGAAGTAAAATATATCAAATTAATTTATGACATATTTAGCCAACCATAACACTTCTCAAAAATTCAATATGCAAGTATTGTACTCTCTAAATATTATTATGCAAATGAGTTAGTTTTAGTATATTTTGGTCATTGTTCTTGATTCCAATTTTATCAGTCTTATGCTGAACCAATTCCATAATTCTATAAGTGGAAAAAATTCTCATAAGAGATAGTACTTTGAACATCCATAAATACAATGTCCGGTGTTTCCTTTATATGTATCATAGTCAAGCAATTGATATGCAAGGAAACATCCATAAATAGTTAAGTTTAGATGTGTATAAGTCTTCTCGACATCTTTCCAAATTCACTGAAGGCATCAACAATTAGACATCTTTAAATATTCTAATCAATCTAATTAATTATTCAATCTAATTTTCCATTGTTTTATATTTTTATAATTATAAGTTTAATGCATGACTTAGGAATTTTTTATGAAAGTATATTATTTATTTCCCAGTAACTCTTTTGTCTAGAGAATTTGGCCATTCGCTATCCATTATACTAACACCAGCCTTTACCCAACGAAGTTTTTATTTGATATATATTTTAGCATTCTTTTGTTATTAATGGTAATTGGATAATCGTTTTTTATTGATTAAAGTGCCATGATAACTGAGCGAGAGTCATTATAAAGCTGAATTTTCTCAAAATAATCTTCCATTTTCGCAGTTGCTTTAAAATATCTACTGCCTCTGCCAAAAAAGGCACCCACTTGTTCATTGAAATTTATAATTACTTCCCAAAATATTTCATCGTTTCTATTAAACATAAAGCAACACATGCGATATTATTAATTAATTTTGAACTGTCAATGACGATGTTTTTGATTTTACCTTTAATAAAGCCATTTATTGTCCAAGAAATCTTGATGTTCCCAAAGTGGGAAATCAATATTCTCAGAAACCTGCAAATCAATGTAACCTATTTCTTTCTCTTCTATTTCAATAGGAAATTGTTTAGTGAAAAGATCAACTTTTCTTGCTTCTTATTTTACAGTTCATATCACTTGGTGAGAAACTAGTTAATGCATGGGTTGCTTCATTTGAGATTGTTCATATGTTTTTATAATGTTTTAAAGAGTCTGTCTCTGTGTTTGGTTAAGTTTGGTAAGTTATTAAGTTAACTTTTGTTTGACTCTAATAGAATCTTTAAACCAAATGTTTGCTCCATGCAACATCATTTTTTCTGAAACATTTTGAAAAATTTCTTTCAATATCTGGTGTTTACCCCTTTGGCTTTCAAATATCGTAGGATTTTGTTTTGCGAATTCAAAACTCTTTCTTTAATAATATTCTATTAGGGAATCTACGGCATTCTATGATCAAAAGTAATTCTATGACATTTTATTAATATTACTTTTTTATAACATATTTTTTTTCTGGCGAATAAACTGTGGAAGAAAAAAAAATTGCAACAATTGTGGACACGGGAAATATTTCTATTGCAATTCAGTTTTTAGGAAAATGACTCGAATTAATTCTCGGCACATTTGTTAAAGTTCTTGGCAAAAAAACTCAGTATCAATAATTTTAAAAAAGTCATACTTGCCACATGTGATGAATTAATAATTCCCTTTAATGCAACAATCAAAAGACGATTCGAAAATCGAATTATTATTATTATTATTGATTATTAATTCTCATTGGAAAATATGGAGTGGATATAAAAAATTGCATGGTGATATACTGTGTATAAAACAATATCTTTCACACAAAAAAAAGACTGAAGTAATTGCAGAATCTCCCTCATATACTATTGATAAAACTTCTGATTTACGAAAATCATTCCAATTAATGTTTTCAAAATTGTAATGTTAGTTAATCAATTAAATTCAAGTTTATTCTAAAGAGTTGTATCACCCTGAAGTAAATTTGAAAAAATTAACTGATTAGCATTCAATGATAGCAGAATAATAGAATGCACCAGAATAGAATAAGAATATTGGAATGCATTATCCCAAAATCTTTCAAATTCCACAATAAACGACCGTGTTATTAAAGGGATGATATACAAAAGAGGACCCCACTTAGTTGATGATCAAAACCGATGATGATTAAAACTTCTAATAATTTTACATTTAATATTTAATTAATTAAAATCTTACAAATTTGCTGCGAGTTTCACATTTTCACTTTCCAAAAAATATATGTGATGCATCTGATAGTTCTAGATCCATATTTATAGAAACTACGCACTTCAGAAATCTACTTTCTGTTGTTGCACGTCATAAAATGAACACCGGGTATAAAAAATTTTAAGAAAGGAAGAAAAATTTCTAAATATTTAATTTAAATATATTAAATGATATAATATGAATTTAAAAGTTCTAGGCACTCCATATTTAAATATTAAAAAAAATATTTAAAATTTTAAAACAAGATAATGACTAAATCTCAAAAACACATCTAAAAGTTATACACATCTAAAGGTACCAAGGTATCCAAATTAGTTTTAAAACATGTCATAACATTTATATTCATTATCATATAGTTCAGCTTATGATATGTTGAATAGTTTTTTTTATTATTTCTGAAACGTATTTAAAGATTACAGCAAAATGAACATGTTTAAACAAACTTGAAATATTGGTACTGAAAGATGAATATGTTTAAGTCTGTCATTACAATCAGTCATAAGTTTCTTGTTTTCACGAAGAAAGAAGTTCACAAGAAATTTATATTCGGGAGTTAAAATTAGAATGATCAAAAATAATAATAAGATAAGATGAAAATATAACCTGATAGCAAAGATAATTTCATCAATTTTTATTTAATAGCTATTCATAAGTTAAGCATATTTCTTGAATTTGATTTAACTACAACATCATTTCTTTATGGCCACAAAAGGTAAAATGTGGTTCAGAATATATAATTTTTGCTTTTAAATGAGAGTGTCAAATCGAAAAAGGCAAAATTAAATGATCAAATAAATTAATTATTTAAAAGTTTTGCGAAGAAAATTGAAGAAAAAATTGAATAAAGGCATTAAAAATATTAAAAAATTAATCCTTCATTATTTTAAAGAATTCTTAGTGAAAAATATTTTCTTATACCTTTAATCATACAAAATAAGTCAGAAGAATAAATAAAAAATAAATATAAAAATGAATATAGAATTTATCCTTTAACTATTCAAACTTTAATCTTAATTCGGTCGATAGATTTTTTTTTCATGTTCAATTCATGCTAAATGTTTGCATTGGCATATCTGGTTTTTTTTTTTCTTTATAAGCAATAAAGTTCTAGAGAAACTGTCAATGTAGAAGAGAAATGGAAGCTAAAAAATTCATACTACGGTCTAAAGATATCTTCCGAGCAAGAATTTCAATTATCACAGTTTGGCAGATCAAATATTTATAAAACGGTTAAGGAATCACATGAATCATTTACTCGAAAATACTTTGTAACTTGCCTGCTATCTATCATTTGGGGTTTAAATCGTTCTATATGAATCCAATTTTTCATTTCTTCGTATAGATTTTTGAGAAAGTGCCACCAACGTTAACAAAAAATGAAAAATCTTAACAAGGCTAAAAGAAATTGAGTATTTTAATATTTTTTAAAATTTTTGTGAAAATTGTAATAATTTATTAACATTGAGAATTATTGCTTTTCGCTTAAAAATAATTTTAAAAGTTAAATCTTCCTATTAAAAATATATATTCAGATTATAATATATGTATTTAGATTGGTACAAAGATGGGAAATTGTACTTCGTTCCTTTTTTTTAAATGATTTATTACGCTGTTATTACCTTTATTATAATATATCAGAACAAATTATTCAAAATCAGCGATGATTCAAACACAAATTTTTATATTTGTGTTTCAATATCTAAATAAATATTTTAATGTGTTTTTGCTTCCTAAAATATAAAGCATTTGTTTCTCTATTGATAAGACTTTCTAAATACAAATTTGTTCCCTCGATTATTAGATACAGTCCTACGTTACAGTATATCTCTACTTGTATATAAAGCGCAATGTGTGTGTGTGTTGGCACTCTACATACCAGACCGTTTGACCTACAGCTACCAAATTTGGTACATGTATACCTTAGAGGTCGGCAATGTGCACCTGGGGTCCCTTTTTTAATTTTTCATTAGAATTTTAATTATTAATTAAAAATTAACTTTCCCGCCAAAAATATCTTCCATTTTCCCCACCGCCAAATGAGTCAGGCTTCAGGTTTTTTCCCGCACTCTAATGAGGCTAGGGTTAACATTTTTCGGCCGATTATTTCAAATGATTCTGTTTATTTTCTTAATGTTTTATGCATTTAAAATTAAACATTGTTAATTAATCGATCTTTCAGATTCTTTCTGAAGTACTTTTGAATTAATATAAAACCGAATAAAGGAAATAAAAAATTTCTAATCCGCATAGCGTTACCCCACCTGGCGTAGAAAAATTCGCGCATTTGCGTTACCGTAACTGTCGTTGAAAATTCACGCATGCGCATTGAGTTCTGATTGCTGACAACTATTATCAACGGATGCGAAATTGATTTAAATTATTTTTAGGTTAGTTGTAAGCTTTTGTAATTAAATTGTATTTATGTTAGTTATATATTTTTTGTATATGCTTATAGTTTTAAGTACATCGTTTTATAAGTAGATTTTTTAAACCTATTTTCGACCGATTATTTTAAACGATTCGTTTTTTTTTTTTTTTTTAGTGTTTGATGCATTTAAAATCAAACATTGCTTTTTAATCGATCTGCTCATGATGAATCTGAGAAAATTTTGTTGACAAATTCTTGAGATATTACATAAATTAAGAAAGATATTCTTTAGTGCCCATAAAGTTTAAAAGCTCAGTGACTTTGTTTTCAGTTATCATATTATAAAAAAAAGGCTTTGTTTCAGTAAAAAATATTATTATATTAATTGCAGAATAATCCTTTCTACTTTACATATAGAGAGATACATATTGCGTTATGACTGAAGGCCTTTATAATATTATGAGTGAATTATATGACTATCGAAATTTGAAGTTTTAAAATATTTTGATGAAGAAGCTATTAAAGTAGGAATTGTATAAAATATTTAATTATTAAAATTTTAAAGAGCATTAAGATTGGCGAACCGGCTGGTAGCCAAAGGCTGCTAGTTTAGAATATTTGCATAAGGAAAACTGAAGAAATTAGGAAAAAATTCGAAGCACAGAGATACAATCGAAGTTATGAATTTCTTTATGATTCAAAAGGATTAAATTTTTGTTTCTGTTCTGAAAGAATAATTATATTTTTTATAAAACATTTTGTATTATGTTTCATGTTATGAAACGATGCTTTGATGATGCTAAAATCATACTACAAAATACTTTTATCAATGCATAAAAGTAAGTTTTACAGAAAACTTTTATGTTATTCGAATTATAAATGCATGATTCAAGAAAGCAATGTAAACTTCAGAATTTCATACCTAATTATATTCCGACTGAATTAAAGATCTAAAATTAAATTATTTTTATACAGTAAAATGTTTTGTTTAATTTTTTATTCAAGTGATCAATGAAAAAAAAAACTCTGTTTGATTTTTCTTCTCTTCATTTCTAAAAGAAAATGTTGAAATTGGAATATCCAAATTTGATCAAATCATGATTTTCATAAGGGTGATAAAACCATCATTCTAAGTTATTTTAACTATAAGATTATTTAAAAGATCATTTGAAATAGTTCCTGGTACTAAATTAATAATTTTAATAACATTTATTTGATAATCCCCCTTATTGCAATAGTAGTTGAAGAAAAAAGTCTTCGCAATCTTCACAATTTCAGGCATAACTTTTCAAATTATAGAGAATTATAGCCTAAGTTCCTTTTTCCTATGTGTTTCTCAAGCGAAATTATCTCTCTTTCTATCAAGATTTTGGCAATAGATACGATTTCCATATATGAATGAAAGCATATAAATTCTAGCCATTATCGTGGTCAACGCAAATGTCGGAAATTCTATACAGTTTAGATTTTAAATTCTCCAGCTGAACACCAAGAAATGAATCGTGCTATTGAGCTTTATTGTCTTTATTTATTATATACTAGCCGCCTTTGGCGACCAGCCGGTTCGCCAATCTTAATATTCGTTAAAATTTTAATAATTAAATATTTTATGCAATTCCAACTTTAATAGATTCTTCAGCAAAATATTTTAAAACTTCAAATTTTGATAGTCATATAATTCACTCATAATATTATAAAGGCCTTCAGTCATAACGTGATATGTATCTCTCTAATTTTCTGTTACCCCTCGTAGAATTTATGCTTTAAATTAAAGTGTAAAGGATTAATCTGCAATTAATATAATAATATTTTTTACTGAAACAAAGCATTTTTTTTAATAATATGATTACTGATAATAGAGTCACTGAGCGTTTAAACTTTATGGGCACTAAAGAATATCTTTCTTAATTTATATAATATCTCAAGAATTTGTCAACAAAATTTTCTCAGATTCATCATGAACGGATCGATTCATTAACAATGTTTCATTTTAAATGCATCAAACACTAAGAAAATAAAATGAATCGTTTAAAATAATCGGTCGAAAACAGGTTTAAAAAAACTACTTAAAAAGCGATGTACTTAAAACTATAAGCATATACAAAAAAATATATAACTAACATAAATACAATTTACTTACAAAAGCATACAACTAACCTAAAAGTAATTTAAATTGTCCGTTGTTAATGGTTGCCATGCCAACAATCAGAACACAGTGCGCATGCGTGAATTTTCTTCGCCTTTTCCGCTAACGCAAATGCGTGAATTTTTCTACGCCAGTTGGGGTAACGCTATGCAGATTATACATTTTTAATTTCCTTTATTCTGTGTTATTTTAATTCAAAAGTACTTCAGAATGAATCTGAAACATGGATTAATTAATAATGTTTAATTTTAAATGCATAAAATATTAAGAAAATATACAGAATCGTTTGAAATAATCCGCCGAAAAATCTTAACCCTAGCCTCATTAATGTTGGAAGAAAAAAAGAACTAAAGGGTAAATCATTTGGCGTTGGGGAAAATGGAAGATTATTTTGGCGGAAAAGTTGGCGGTGGGGAAAATGGAAGATTTTTTTGGCGGGAAAGTTAGTTTTTAATTAATAATTAAAATTCTAATTAAAATTTCAAAAAAAGGGACCCCAGGTGCACATTCCCGACCTCTAAGGTATACATGTACCAAATTTGGTAGCTGTATGTCAAATGATCTGGTCTGTAGAGCGCCAACACACACACACACACACACACACACACACACACACACACACACACACACACACACACACACACACACTGAGCTTTATTATAGACTAGCCGCCTTTGGCGACCAGCCGGTTCGCCAATCTTAATGTTCGTTAAAATTTTAATAAATAAATATTTTATGCAATTTCTACTTTAATAGCTTCTTCATCAAAATATTTTAAAACTTCAAATTTTGATTATCATATAATTCATTCATAATATTATAAAGGCCTTCAGTCATAACGTAATATGTATCTCTCTCATTTTCTGTTAGCACTCGTAGAATTTATGCTTTAAATTAAAGTGGAAAGAATTTATCTTATATTAATATAATAATATTTTTTACTGAAAAAAAGCATTTTTTTATAATCTGATTACTGAAAATAGAGTCACTCAGCGTTTAAACTTTATGGGCACTAAAGAATATCCTTTTAAATTTATGTAATATCTCAAGAGTTGGTCAACAAAATTTTCTTAGATTCATTATGAGCAGATCGATTAATTAACAATTTTTAAATTTAAATGCATCAAACACTAAGAAAATAAAACGAATCGTTTAAAATAAACGGTTGAAAACAGGTTTTAAAAAAACTACTTAAAAAACGATGTACTTAAAACTATAAGCATATACAAAAAATATATAACTAACATAAATACAATTTACTTACAAAAGCATGCAACTAACCCAAAAATAATTTAAATCATCCATTTATAACGTTGTCATGGCAACAATCAGAACAGAATGCGCATGCGTGAATTTTCTTCGCCGGTTACGTAACGCAAATACGTGATTTTTTCTACGCCAGTTGGGGTAACGCTATGCGGATTAGAAATTTTTAATTTCCTTTATTCTGTTTTATTTTAATTCAGAAGTACTTCAGAATGAATCTGAAAGATTGATTCAATAACAATGTTTAATTTTAAATGCATCAAACATTAAGAAAATAAACAGAACCGATTGAAATAATCCGCCGAAGAATTTTAACCCTAGCCTCATTACTGTTGGGAGAAAAAAAAACTGAAGCCTTTCTCGTTTGGCGCTGGAGATAATGGAAGATTTTTTTGGCGGAAAAGTTGGCGGTGGGGAAAATAGAAGATTTTTTTGGCGGGAAAGTTAGTTTTTAATTAATAATTAAAATTCTAATTAAAAATTCGAAAAAAGAAACCCCAGGTGCACATTCCCAACCTCCAAGGTATACATGTACCAAATTTGGTAGCTGTATGTCAAACAGTCTGGCCTGTAGAGCGCCAACACACACACACACACACACACACACACACACACACACACATTGAGCTTTATTATAAGTATAGATATAGATATAGATAACTGCTTCCGATAAACAATCATAGCTCACACTAAAATAAAATATATTATGTTAAATCAATTAGCTAGTTCTTTTTGTGTGCATTGTAATTTTAACTAATTACGGAGAGAAATGTCTCATAAAGAAGCTGCTCCATATATATAGAAAAAATCCGTTTTGTGGGTGTACGATGAAATGCCTAAGAGACTCAATAGCGGACGAAGTAGCTGTGTTTTCATGGATAAAAAAATACTGGTAACAAGACATTGATGAAGCTTATGCAAAACAACATTTGCAGAAATTAAGGAACACAAGCAGCAAATTGTTACCAAGCAATCGCAAAAACACAAAGCGCTCTTAGAGAATTTCCTGGAGATCAAAACTCCACAGAGAGAATTTTTTTTAATTCCTCGATTTTTTTAATTTTTCCTCTCGAGTTTTTATAATTTCCTAAAAGGTATCGAGTATTCTAGAACAAACTGCGGAACTCGAATCCTAAAGAAGATATTGCCAAAATTTCAGAACTTTCGAGAATTCTCATTTTTACAGGGAAAATCGCCATATTATTGGTAAATTGTTATGAAAACCAGGTCATTAGTCCGTCATCTGTTTGAGATATCTATAAAATTTTCTTCTTTACCCTGACATTCATTATGCAGAAAAATAATATGAAAATTCATAATAATTCAAAAATTGAAGAAATAATGCACGAATTAAAATATTAAAAAGTGATTAATATAGTTGGAAATTTAATATAAATAAATGTACTAAATCTAAGAACAAATAATTCTATTATCACATTTCATTGCAATAAAATACTTATGTTAATTAAAGTAAGATACAAAATAGTAACCAACAAGCTCTAAATTGCAAAATACTTGAGTTGCTTTCAATATTCACCTTCGATTATTTAAAAAGTTAATTTCTGCAGAGCCATTCCAAAAAAGTTCCTGCCATAGATATTACACAAGAAAAGAGCGTAAATTTGAAAGGTTCCTTGTACTTCTTTTTGCTGCCTGTGTCGTTCGTGAAAATTTAAATAAATATTAGTTGAAGGGAAAATAAAATCTCAAATTCTTTATTTTAAACAAATCAAGTTTTAAAGCAAGTATGACAACATATGAAATTAAAATGCAGTAAAATGAGTTATTACATAAAAACCGCTTATATAAACTCTTATAAAATAATGATACTCACAGTTGAAAAAAGTGGAACTCTTTCTATATGAAGTGTTAGTGTCAAGAATAGTAAGGATTGGGGAGCAATATGAAAGTTCAGACACCATAATCTCTTCAACAGTGCTGAAATACATATACCATTTCGCCATTAAATATAGACATGCATGCAAATATAAAAGAACCCCAGGGGGCACCTCGAAAAGGGGATGATATGCTTCCGGTATGGTGGTTGGATCTCGCCACCCTGGAGGGTACACAAAAAGGTGGGGGATCTGGCTCCGCCCATCGATGACGGGACGTACTCCTTTCGTGATGGGTTGTACCTTGGCCGGTGATGGCCTTTTGAACTCAATCAGAGTTTCCGGCAGTGTTGCTGTTGCGGCGGTCCGGTCATTTAGTTTTCTTTATCTGTGTGCCTTCGGGCGGGTTGGAGAGTCAGTAATATGACTTACAAATATAAATGTCTGTATTTAATAGTTAAAATTAATTGTAGAACTACAGTTAGAGTAGACATCCTGTAAAAAATTTTCTATTGGCAAATTTGTTACGTAAAAAAAATCCTTCTACATTTTTTCTTCTCGAATTTTCATTATAAGATAAACGAAGATTCTGCAATAAGGCAAAATAATTCATCGCTCTCGTTAATTTCAAAAATAATTGAGTATTTAAGTTTTCCAAATTTTTTGAGTATAGATTTTATTAGTGTTCAAGTAATTTTAAAGGTGAATATTATTAGTTAATAATCACAATCAAAGTAAATGAAAATGAAACTAATGACGTAATAAACTATCATCAAAAATTCTGTAGTTTCCTGTTGACATAAAAGCTATCTGTTGATGCTGAAAGTTCTAAAAAAATTCCAAAAGCATATGTGGAGTAAGCATGGAACATATTTCCAAAAGCATATGTTCGTCCATATAGCAAAAATTGCTAAAACTCAAGGTTAACAAAATGGCACAAATTTTGTGATTTTTTAATCAAAATTTGGTGCAGTTTTTATGCTTGTTCCCCAAGCTGATTTGAAGTGCAAAATCAATACATTCAGATTAATTTTAATCGAGCATTTCCAAAAAATACATTAAACAGAATTATTTCTTGGTTTATATTGATATTTCTAAAGATAAATGTTTGTGCGTATGTGCGTTCATGTAGTATGTGCTAGTATGTGCGTTCATGCTCTGCAGGCCATATAGTTTGACCTATACCTATCAATTTTATCACATACATATATAAAAGGGTGAGAATGTGCATTTTGGTGCTATTCCATTAAATTTTTAATTATTTAAAAATTAAGCTGATTTTTGGCAGTTTTCAGTAATAAGTTCTGAAACTTAATGCCACAAAAATAAATTGAATTCCATTTTCAAAGTTCTAAAAATTGTTCTTTCTGATGATGCTAATTAAACGCCATAGAAATTAGTGATGGTACAAAATACATTCAAACCGAAATGTTTTTTGTATTTCATCAAATATTTAATCATGTGATTTTCTCCAAATGTTGAAAGTTATAGAAGAAATATTCTGTTTTATATCTACAGTTTACAAGAGAAATAAAAAAGAGAAGTTTCACATTGGAATATAGATGAACCTGGCATTTACGTTTTTGATAACGCTACGAATATCATGGAACTGGTTTCTATCAGAATGGTTAATGTGCACACTAGACAGAACAAATATGACGCAATTAAAACAAATGTATCAATTACAAATTAAAATAAATGAATCAAGTACATAAAATTGTGTCTAATTTATTTTACGCGAAATTAAATATAGCCAATATTCTCTACGACGATAGCAGTGGCCAGAGGTAACAAGTTTAATAATAATTTTGAAGGCAATCAAGAATATTTTGAGCAAATTTAGAGTAAAATTACGTAATTTTAATAAGATATTAAAGAGTTATCCGCACGAATTATGTAGTGATTGCTTTTGGATTCTTACATGATCCCGTTTCACTTCACTCGCCATATAGATATGCATTTCCGCTAGTAACAAAAAAATTATAAATACATTCATTAATAAAAGTAAAGTTAAATTATTTAAATCGCATGAGCTGCTAATATTATTTTTATCAATTGCTACATCTTAATCATCATTCTTTAAAAATTAAATTTTTCGAATAGCAGAGAATATGATATGAGAATGAATATGTTAGAAAGCAAATATATGGAATCCTAACATATTTTAAAATCAGAATTGAATTCTTATTTCTTCTTTTCCTGTTTTAATAAGATGTATCTCACCAAATTTCGTTGACATAACGTTAATAACATTGAAGTAATTATCAAAAACTGTGAGTATTATTAAGATTAAGTTAATCATTTAAATCAACTTTTAAGATATATATCTTATCGCAAGAAAACACCATGTTATTTTAAGTCGTGATATAATGATAGAGCTTTCTGTGCGGTTAGTTACATTTTAAAATGGCGAAATTAATTGGCTATAATCCTGTAGCTTAGAATCATCACTCCATGCACAAAAACGCCTTATACCTCTATTTCGTTCTTTCCGACTGGATCCTCCTATAAATGATTCTTTAATACTTTCATTTGCAATTTGCCTTTCGATTCTGATTAATTTATAATCGGAACTGTTTTTTTTTTTTTTTTGTATTATTTAATTTGGGAAAATAAAAGTCTGAGCGAATGCTTTTTATTTTTCATTGTAAATTGTAATAATAATTGTAAATTTATTTTTATTGTAAATAATCAGAACGTGCGAGCTGTTGCCAGATGACGATTAATAAATTCGGCCTGATTTTGCTTCCACATAGGCGTGTATATATATATATATATATATATATATGATTTGATGACAAATGCTAGAATTTCAGTCTATGCCTTCGTGCATTAGGATAAACAGCTGTGGATAAATGTTATAATTTCTTTCTTTCATTAGATGGACGTTTATTCTAACATTTTGAATACGTCACCAAAAAGAAAAATATCGCAGCTGGACAAACAGGATTCGGCTCTCACTGTAAGATTTATTAAACAATAAACAGCATTCTAATGTTTGTGCTAATAATAATATCCCAATAGAACATCTGACAAAATTGTTAAAGAAAAAGAACGTAGTACTCGAAAGACGTATGGATCTTTTGGCTCAGAAAATCCATTTAAGAAAAAGTAATATAAAGGAAATAAGGAAATAAATTATTTTTCTTCTTACTTAAATGTGATTTACATGCATTGCCCATTTATAACTAAAATGGCGCGTATTGCTTGGTTTTCATTTTTATAGTTAAAACCAAGCATCGCGCTCTTAATAATAAACAATGTACTCAAAAATATGCATATGATTCTTTTTCATTAGAATCATATGCGTGCTTTTTTGAATCATCAAATCCCTGTGCAGAATCATATGTATGTGCTATAAATTTCTTCCATTGAATTCTTTTTTCAATATCAGTCTATAATTATAATGAATACGCTAATACATGAAAAGTAATTGATTATTATTATTTATTTGGTTTTGTTTTCGGTATTTAATTCTTATTATATTGTTAATGATGATAAAGGATTGATTGGGAGATTTTCATCTTTTCCATAATTTATTGAAAATACAAGCATTCACGCAAATATAAAATAAAAAAATATATATGCACTCATGTCCATAAATTAAGGATAAGGCAAGTTAAGGAAAAGAGTCAGAAGCAAAACAAATATATCTTATTTGTAAAGCCTATTTATTAAACAAAAGGTAAAGAGCAAAAAAGAGGCTATATGTTTGATATCATTAAAAAAAATTGCGATCTTTTGCTCCCTGGAACAAATTACAAAAAATAATATTATATCATTCGTATGATGGTTAATACATAGTATGTCTCCCAGACGATGCAAAACGGTCCGTACAACGCTTAGGCATGCTGAGTATCAAATTATCGATCTGATCTTGGGGAATATGTTGGAGGTGGTTAACGGGCTACAACTCGTCGGCCAAGCATATCCCACACATGCTCTACTAGAGTCACGTTCGGTGAGAATGCTGGCCAATCCATACGGGTGATATCCTCCGATCGAAGGCATTCGTTTACGATTTTTGGCGGTGCGGACGGACGTTGTTATCCATAAACATGAATTCTGCGCCCATGCCCCCCCCCCCGCGAAACAGACGTACATGTTGTTCCAGAATGACGTCCCGATAGATTTGTCCTGTCATGGTTCCAAGTTGAACATGCAGGTCAGTTTTGGAACCCAGAATTATTCCTCCCCAAGCGAGCAACCCTGAACCACCGTAACGGTGTCGTTCAATGATGTTCTCTTGGTGGTAACGTGTACCTGGCGCTATCCATATGAAAGTCCATGGAGAATCTGGACTCGTCGTAAAACATTAAACAAGCCCATTGTTGCGGTGTCCACAATGCATGCTCTCTAATCCATTCTAACCGCAAGCAATAGTGAGTTGCAGTAAGTGGAACACATCTGAGAGGTCTACGAGCATATAAAATAATCTTCCATAAGCGTGTGTACACGGTCTGCCTTGGAACTGTCGTACCAGTGTCTGAAGAGAGGTCTAATGTTGTGCTCCGTATGTTTCTTTTGGCAATAACTGCCAAATATCGGTCCTCATTCGGCATTGTAGCCCGGGTCGACCGGTGCTGTAACGTTTACTTACATAACCATCATCATAGAATCCTTGCCAAAGCCTGAAGGTGACCCTCTGGGCGATTCCAAGTTCCTGGGATTCTTCCAGCTGAGTACGCCCATATTCCAGACGGCCGATAATTCTACCACGTAAAAAATCATCCAAATGCGTCCTTTGTGTCATAACTATGTGGTTAATGCACTGAAAGGCTTATAAAGGGCTTGCGAACTATTTTACTTCTTTGCCTGTTTTCCTTATACACCACTCTCTTACGCTCTCGTCATTGTGACGTACTATCGGTGCCATCTGGTGGCTTCCTGTAATTTGCATATGAATTTTGAAGATGTGTGTAGTCGTTTTGCGGGTGATATATATATTTTAGAGTCCGATTTCCGCGTGACTGAATTATCTTTAATTTATGGACATAAGTGTATTTAAAGCCTTCTTTTCTGAACTGTAATTGGATAATTAAGGTCGTTAATTGCATTTGCCCTTCAGAATTTCCAAGCCACACTAGAAAATGAATAACAAATACCTATGAAGTTCACATATGCCAAATACAACGGTCTTTCGATGGATTCACTGGTATTGGAATTCAATATATCCAACCATTAAAGCCATGCAAGACATAAATGTTATTTGAATTTCAGATGTCTCATTAAAAAAAATATTAATATTCAAATTTTAGAATATAAAGGAAATTCAATAGCAATAACATGTTAAAACTCTGTTCTATTAACCTTTCTAAAAATCTGAAAAATTTAAAACGAGCTCCACAAAAGGCACAGCATTCCGAAAAACAGGCTCTTAATTTAAAAACATATTATTATTATTTGAAATTTTCATTTGCTAAATTTTTAATAATAATATAAGTAAAAATAATAATAGTAATAATCATTCGCCTGAAGGAGCTACTTCTTCATGATATATGAGAAATTGATCTCCAAAAATTAATTATGTATGGTTGTACATTTACCCCCTTTTTTCCTTTACTCTCACCTTTCGGTTTCTCAAAATAATAATTTATAATTTAACGTGGATTATTTTTGAAAGTTATAATCATAATTATCGAAAATAGTAAGAGATGCACAAAGATGTGTGCATCTTATTTTTTATTTAAAGAGAAAATGCTACATTTTAGATGGTTGCTTAGTCAAAAGGAAACTAGAAAAGATCTGAAATATAAGCCATTAAATAATCATGAGTTATCCTTTGAAACATTTATCATTTGAATTTCATAAAATAGCAAGGAGAAAAATATGGAAATATGTCCAACACAAGAAATAATGTTTTTCAGAAGTCAGAAGTATACAGATATATACAGAAAAGTAGATAGAATATATATATATATTTCAGAATTCAAAAGTATAAAGAAGTCAAAGTTTTTATAATAAAAAGACAATAGTATTTTAATTTAGTTGAATTCTATTTTATTAAAGATTATTTACTGTTTAATTAATAAACAATTGTTTTAGGTGAATATCTATAACTTCTTATAATTATTATTAAGCATATATAATAAATCTATTAAACATAAATAATATTAAGTATATATATATATTATGCATCTAAATATTAATCACGCGTAACATATGCAATATAATATAAATACTCAATCCTTTCTTGAGAGTAAATTTTTCTTTTCTTGTAACGATGTCTATAAGATATATTTTTCAAGAAGTTAATTTGATTCATGTAATGTTAAGTAAATGCTTGAAAATCAATTTTATTTAGAAATCCATCGATTATTTTGCAGCTGAAAAAAAAAACAATGGCATTAAAATATATTCTGAAAAAAAGCAGCTCTTTGCCTAGCTATATTAGACGATCGAAAAATATAGAACAATTTCTTATGTGATGAATTCATTCATTTAAATTAATAAATATATCAATTATTTCACTAAGCATTCCTAGTTGTTTTTACAGATATTGAAGATTTATGTTAAATGAAATAATGATTTTGATATATAAAATGGATATAGATATAGATATAAATAAAGAATACAAACGTTTTTGCCGGATTTCATTTATACAATGATTCAGTGAATTCTGATTGCAGTGCCTTTACTGCGCAATGGTTCAAGCATATCTATTTTTTTAGTACAAAATAGAACAAACGTAACAGGAAAGAAAAAAAAAACTTAAACAAAAGTTTATTTAGCTTATTAAAATGGAAAATAAAACAGAATTAAAAAAATATTAATAGAAATATTGTCATCGTTTGAAAAAGGACATGAGTGAAAAGCAAATGCTTTCAGCATTTAAGATGTTAAAACACAAAGGAAAAAAAATAACCTTCTATCTTGTTTGCTCAGCTTTCTTTCAATATTTGTTTACTTAACATTTATTTTGAAGTATGAAACATGTCTTTTAAGCATTTAGCAGTGTTGTTTTCTTAAAAGAGAGAAAAAAAACATTTATCAACATTTTATCGCTTTCCAGTAAATTCAGAAATGTTAATAAAAAAAATTTTATCGGCTAAAACATTAACAATTTGTGACATTTAGCAACAGAAATTTCAGGACTTTGCAATTTTGGAAATGCAGATTCACGAATTCCATTTCCCTTGAGTTTTTAATTTTTTATAAAGGATTATTTTCAAATTCTGAATTATTAAAGATTTTTTATGTTTGTTTGGATGTGTGGCTTTTGTAAAAACAAGTAAAATACCAAAAAAAAAATATTTATATAAGGATACAAGTTTCGAAGCAAAGTCTCCGTATTATACCTAACAAAAAATCCTGAAACATGCGTTTCTTAGAGAGAATGTATTAAAGAATTTTCTTCCCATATTCATGGTAAAAAATATTGAAATAAGCATTTATTTAAAAAGAAGATTTTTTCTATGTTTGTGGTTTCATAAAATGCAATGCATCGATGGTGTTTGTTTGTTTGTTTTCTCTTCTCAAATATTGTATCATAGCTACCATTTTTTTATTCGTTGTCTTGTAGATTGAGTACATTTCATTTTAAATCTTTTTAACAATACAAATAATAATTATTTATGTAAAAGCTTGCATTAATCATTTGCCAAGCACGTAAATATGAATATATATATATAAAGTTTCTTTCTAGAGTTGAAATTTGCTTGTTTATATAAGTTGATTGAGTATCAACTGTTAAATCTGTAATAATTCATTTATAAGAAAAATCAGTCGACAAATCTTGACTCTTATTCTGAATTTAATTTTGAATTCTGAATTTAATTTTGTACCATATTGTAACAAATATGTAATGTTGTTTCCCAGCATGGTTAGTTCAATCACTGGAAATACCGTTTTAAGATCACTCTGTTGAGTGCTGATCGGATGCCTCCTCATTTATCTTAGAGATTGGAGAACATTTGACAAATTCGAAAATTTTAGCAATTAAGCTAATATGAATCGAGATACGCCTGATTGGTCAAAACCCTTCTGGTCCCGCCTCCTGGAACTATAAAAGGCGAGCAATCTCAAGTTGAAGTCAGTTGGAGTCGTGAAACGAGTCGTCGAGAGGATAGCGAAGCAACAGCGGAATAGTTGGATCAAGTCTGGAGAAGTGCAAGCGTTGTGTGGAGCTAAAACGATTGCTGAATTGAGCTGTGTGTCGAGTCCTAGTGTTTATTGTGGAAGCAGCATCGAGTCGTGTGTGGAGTAGCCAGTCGTGTAGCATTGAGTCGGCAGTTGGATACAGCTAAAGCGAGGAGACAGTGAAGAATTGCAGGCATTTGGAGAGACCGTAGAGTGAAGCTACGAGGATTCCCTCCTCCTGCTGAATTCTGTCTGGCCGCTTTGTCTGCTGTGTTTGTTATTGCTACCTATTACTACTTGTGGGCTACTGTATGTTGTTGTTGCTGCTGTGTGTTTCCTGTCTTCGTTTCGGCTGTATATTTGACGTCTGCGTTCTCTTGCCTTCGTGATTAATAAAAGTCGTCGTTCCTTATTGGGACTTGCTGATTGTTTTCACACCATACACCCACTACAATCGAATCCGGTGTCTTTACGGATTTAGTGGAATTGAAGTTTGGTAACAATATTCTAAATTTCCAACTATACAAGTAAGAAGAGAAGAAAAGAATTCGAACTGGAGTAAATTGGTTTATTACAGTCTATAATGCTTCTGAATGAATAAAAATTG
The DNA here is from genome assembly GCF_947563725.1 of Argiope bruennichi. Lineage (NCBI taxonomy): Eukaryota > Metazoa > Arthropoda > Arachnida > Araneae > Araneidae > Argiope > Argiope bruennichi. The sequence continues at coordinate 113,775,725 of NC_079152.1, read as the reverse complement.
GGTATATTTATGTTCCTTTAACAATTAAAATAAAAATTAAGAATATTAAAGGCTCATAGAAGAATTTTACATTTAAAACTTACATAGAGATGAGTTATCATTATCATCAAAATGAAATAAAAGAGTCTTAAATAAAAATAAAAGTTGGTTAAAAAATGTAAATCCATTTTAAGTAATTAAAACTATTATAAAATAATTTTTTTATGAAAAATCTGAAACGCATTCTATTGATTGAAAATGACAATTGTTTAATATTTTTAATAACGAAATATTTGCATTTCAATTGTGAAATTAGAAAATATATTTTCTTCAATTGAAAGTCCTATAAAAAATTTGAGAATAAGTTAATAAGTCCTATAATAAGTTATAGTATGTAAATGACTATGTATAAATTTTAATATATAGCCTCAAATTTAAAATTCATTACAAGACTAATTATGGGAAACTAGATCTGAAAACTATTTAGATAATAAGTTGCGATTAATAAAGAAATAGAGTTAAATTAAGGTTTTTTTTTTTTTTTTTTTTTTTTTTTTTTTTTTTTTTTTACCTGAGCAGTAATATGCTTTTTTTATATTATATATTAAGCAATTATCAACATATAATCATTTTTTTTATATATATTTCAAAGATTCGTTTTATTACATTTATTTTTAATTTGATCTTCTCAAGAGCAGTTGTTTTCATGAAACAGTCTTTTATAAATCTCTTAACCAGATTGATTTTTTTTCATGAATTATTAAAAAACATACCCTATTAGCATCTAATAAAAATAATAAATGTTAGTGTCAACTTTTATTCTTTGCCCTTTATAGATTTATAAATACTTTAACATCCTTTCCAAGATGAAAAATAAATATTAGGGATTAATGGATTAATTTATACATTTTATAAATTAATCCATTGAAGGTGTGTGATCCATTAAAGGTAGTAAAATTCTCTATAAACTGGCTTCACTGAAAATAACCAAAGATAAAATATAAGCATAGAAAACAGAGGGAACTGAAATATATTGATGGAATTCTGCCGAAACAGATATAATATCATTCTAAAAATAAAATATTCTTGAGAAAAGAAAATTTGAATTTGGATTCAAATAAATTACATCCATGCAACCCTAGTGTAATATAAAACTACTAGGAATATTTTACTTTAGTGATGTAACAGATAAAATATTTGTTATTTTCAATCATGTATGAATATTGAAATATTGCCCATGTTGTTTAAGGTAGAAATGGTATTGATCCTCCTCCCCTCCCCTTTTAGAAATATGATGATGTTATAGAAAAATATTGTGCGGTATTTTATAAAAAAGATTATTATATCAAAAGCATATGCTATCTAAAGTCACATAAAAAATAAAAAAGATAAATTTTCAAGATGAAATCGAATTTAAAATAATCGTACTCTTGAAATACCATATATTAATCGTGTTCTTGAAAAAACAATATATTAATGAAAATATTGCAAACGATAGTTGGAACAGGTTGACATACTTTTCTATGAAATGTAACTCTTTCTTTGTCTTTTTCTAATGTATTGGAAGGAATTAACTTTAGAAAATGTTTATAAAACGTAAGTTTAATCTAATTTTCTATAAAAACATATACAAATACTATCTGTATTTTAAGAATATACTTTACAAATGAAAGGTTTTTATACAATGAAATGAAATAATTGATTAACTGTTTGTATTATTACAAAATGCATAATTTTAATTATTATTGAATGTGTTGCGTTTCCCTTTTACGTAAGGAGTTTTTGAAAATAAAATCACACGCCTTATGGAGATAAACAACAAAGCATAATTTGCTATAAAAACAATCATACAATATATAATTAATAATTTTGACTGATAATTTTGGATGTTAATTTCCACAAAATTTTAACTTTTTTGATGAAAGCCTTTCGTTTATTATAAACATAATCATTTTTTAATTTTCTGTAACGTGATTTTGACTGCTTTTTTAAATATAGACTTAAAGGAAATTTAAAGAAAAAATTTAATTGATTCAGTGAATCAGCTTCATAGATCAAGAGTTGCTGTTAAACTGAAATTGAATTGTACCATCTTCAAACCTTTTTAATAATGACAGAATGTTTCAGTGTATTTTTAATCCATAACTGGCCAATACTGTTATTTGTAAATTAATTGGGAAAAATAACTATATTCACTGAAATTTTTTTCTGTATAAAGATATGTTCTGAAATAATACATAAAATAAGATAAAAGTGACTTTTAAATTTTTTCAAAAGCCTGCATTGAGGAATAAAAAAAATTCTGAAAAGTTTAAAGCAATTCATAAATAGCTCATAGTTTGTTTTGATTAGAAGAGAAACAATAATGTTTACTGCAAAATTTAAATTAAGAAGAATAAGTTTTTGTTTTAATTCAAATGTGTTTCTAATAGAGCAAGAGCTATATCTGGTATAATTGGGGCAATAAGTGTACCAAATAGTATTAAATACAGATTATGATGACTAATTTAGCAGGTATTGACTAATAGCAGGTCGAATGACTAATTTAGCAGGTATTTTCACAAAACAGCGCTTTATGATATAAACTTATTTGTATTGCTGTATTGATAACTGAATTATCTCTTTCTTGATTTTAAAAACAGTTTGTATTATTTGTAAAATTTTCAATTACAGCTTCAATCCAATTCTTTTGAATATAAATTTCAAATTAAAGAATTTTGGAGAAGTTTCAAAAATAATCAGGAGCACGAAATCGGTTTGGTGAACAACCGGTATGATTTTCTCATTTTATTTTTGAAAAACGTGACAGGATGAGAAATATAATGCATGCATTCCGAAACCAATTATCTTAAATATTTTTCTTATCGGGAAAAATTCGAATTACATTAAACTAATGCATATCGATTTCAAATATTGAATATATCTACGGAAGAGCAATAGCCAATATAAAATTGTAACAGAAACCCATTCAGAATAAAAGAAAAATAATTCAAGTATAGATGATATAAATCAATATTTCTACTCATGAAATTATTTCATCAAATCTCATATACCTTCATTCTACAATATCACCATTTCATTATTTTATACTATTATCTGTAAGATATTGATAATAGTGATGTCTTTTATTATTATTTTTTCATTAAATGCAGAAAAATCACGAAGAATTATTTTGAAAACTTTTACATTTATTTTGCATTCGAGTTCTTATATTGATCACTATATAATCATGAAGCGAAAAATTAAATATCATTTAATCATAATAAGTCACGTAATCACGTAATTATCAATAAAACCAATAAAGAATGTAAATATACTAGACTACAGACTAGATAAAATTGGTATGCGAATGAATTGCAAATACAGTTTACTCTCATTAATGCAATTAATTATTTTCTAACCATTTTAATTCAAACATACAAAAATACATTAATTTGTAAATTGCATCCTCTTCTTTTTTTTTCAGAGACTCACCTTTGAAACTATGAGACTATAACTATCTCAAGTGATTGTCCAATATCACATGCAACACCGGCAGCTGCTACAAATGCTTTATATGTATATATATATATCTGCGCGTGTAATGATATTTTAACTCTAATTTCAATTTAATTAATTTCCAATATGTTATCTTAATTTAGCCCATAGTAAGTTCATTCTCTTATTTCTTGATCCAATTCCATTTTCTCTGCTTAATTAATTCAGGAGAAGCTTTATAAAATTGCTGAATCGACTAAACGCCGACACTTTCACACGCTCCGCGTAAAGGGGTGGAAAAGTGTCCTGTAAGCACATTCTTTTTAAAAGATACCTGTGTTTCCTTTATATGTGATTGATATGCGTCAGAAATCCCTATCAGAACCTTAATAATATATTAGCACTGTAAAGAAATATTTTCCCTATCAAAATCTCAGGTTTTATAAGACGAGGGATAATTTATTTCGCTCTTCTTTCCCACTTCGTCTTTTGTGCCGCACTGTGGCGGACGTGCTTTGTCCGCGTCTCTGCTTGTAAATAATTATGCTTTCCCGATGGATAAAAATTTATTTAAAAATGTAAAAAGTATATTCACTGTCTTCAAACCTGCCTTCGGCTTCAAATAAAATAACGCTCACACACACACACACGCACGCACGCACGCACGCACGCACACACACACACACACACACACACACACACACACACACACACACAGTTGTTTTTCGAGTGTTTCATAAAAAGAAATAAAACACATCTCCTGCGTGTTTACAGTGCAATTTTACTCAAATGTTTTTAATTCGATTTCTTAGGTAATTTGAGCTTTTCTCTAATCTTTAGAATTTCCTGATTGTGTAATGTCAAAATATTGTCAAAGCCTCTGATTTATTTTTTATTCACAATGCAAGTCTAAAATTGTGAATTAATTGTTTCTATTAAAATTCTGTTGTATTCAAAATATTGTTTATCATTTTTTTACTCAAATTATTTAATGAGAGAGATAGAACAATCGGGATCAGTAGAACAATCGTGATGCAACGGAATTTTGTTTGGCGAAGGAAAAAAATAGTTCCTAAATGTGCGATAGATGGCGCTCTTAGGTTTAACATTGTCTGATGATATACGAACTACTTATACGTGAATAGCTGCCTTAAAAATCCAGCTCTTTGCCTGAATGCTTCATCTTGACTCTGACTATGAAGGATCGCGCTCTGCTCTTGAAACTTTTCTATAAGAACGATGACTGTACAGTTACTGATATCAAGAAGTTTCAGATATTAAAATCCATAAAATCAGGTTCAAAAACCACAAATGGTCTGTGAAAAATGACTGCTAAATTCGAAGAGACTGGTTCATTTGACGTCAAATAGAGTACAGGAAGGACTTCGGTTGTGGCAGAGGAAGATGTGACTACAGCATTACAAGAACCGATTAACAGTGATGCTGGAATCAGCAGTGGACGGGAAGTTGGTCGAATTCTGGATATGCCGATCGGCATGGTGCCTGAAATCCTACGGAACAACTTGAGATGTTTTCGTTACAAGATAACTCATGTGCAGCAGTTGCTACCTGCTGATCTTGAAGAGCATGAATCTTTTGCGAAACGATTTCTTACCCGGATGGAAGTGGACAACGAATGGCTATGTTACATTCTGTATTCTGACGAAGCCCACTTCCATTTGCATGGTTCTGTAAATACGCAAGATTGCAGGATATGGTTGATCGAAAATCCGTTACAGCTACAGCCATTCCCTCTTCAGTCTGAAAAGATCACTGGGTGGTCCGGTATAAGGATAGTGTTTATCTTCGGTCCGTTTTTCTTCGAGGACGTCACACCTGAGAGTCTTTGCACTGTTGCTGGCAAGCCGTAAGAAGTACTTTTAAGTTACCATGTATTTCCGGCACTTCCGCAACGACAGTGTGTTGCACAATATTCATGCAAGATGGCGTTCCTCCGCACATTGCTATTCCTGTGAAACATCTGCTGAGTGCTCATTTCGGAGATAATAGGATCATAAGCCGCCATTTTCCAACAACGTGGCCGCCACGTTCCCCCGACTTAACCCCGTGTGATTTTTGACTTTGGGAGTACCTAAAGAATGTTGTTATAGGGGGCGGATTGAGAATCTAGCAGACTTGAATGGCAAATATCACCCGCTACATCCATTGTATCAGGACAGTTACCCTCCGATCTGTTGTGGAGCATGCCATTTTGAGCTTCCAATTTTGCAGCGGAACTAAGCGCAGGGCACATCGAACAACTTATGCCTTAACCACCCGTCAGTAAGGTGTTTATTCCATGAACTCTGTTGCGCGCGCGCGGGTGTGTGTGTGTGTGTGTGTGTGTGTGTGTGTGTGTGTGTGTGTCATTATCACTCTTGTCGCTATAAACATGTATTCTTTTCTTATCGCTAATAAATTTTTAGTAAACCCCTGAACTGTATTGCTTCCTTTTGGCTAACAATATTCCTGTATTTAAAGAATCCATTTTTGGTCTTACCCTGACAGCGTCATCTATCGGCACATTTTGAAACTATTTGTTTTCCTTCGCCAAACAAAATTCCATCGCCTCCCGATTGCTGCGTTAAAATTTTCAAGTCATTCTGACCGTTAGTTTTAAAAATGGTATACCAGTGACCATAATTGAATTTTCATTTGTTTGTCATGTGAAAAAGATCCTTAGTGTTATTATCCGTATCTAAAATCCATTTGAAGCATCAGAAAACTTAAATGATTTCACATTTTAAAGGAAAATATTTAATATTTTTGTATAAAAATATTTTACAACCCTTCTTAATTGAGGTAAACGTGCAACACTTCCTAAAATTATCACGGATTTCAATGTTGGAACAAACAAGTGTCAGCAACGAACTTGTTTGTTCCAACGAACTGTTCAATGGTGAATCATTCATTTTGGTTTTTGAATCCGAAAGGCACTATATACCATTAATTGCAAGCCGCAAATCGCCTAGCCAGAGGCTGCTAACACCACTATTGGAGTGATGATAACTCCAAACATGTTGCGTTTTCTGACGAATTTCATTTCCAACTGCATCGGATGGATGAATGTACATTGGTATTAAGACTGAATCTATGGATTTTACATGTCAGTAAAGTACATGTTTCTGAGATGATATGGTGTGTGTGTAGGTAACATGATATGGAACCGCTGATATGTCAAGAGATGAATCTGATAAGTGATGTATATAAACATTCTGTAATTTCATCCACATTCATGCCCGTTATGCATTCATACAAATTTCGATAATTCCAGCAGAACAATGATCATCACCCTAATCATCGGGCACTGCTACCAAATGGCTACAAGGACATTCCTTTGACTTTAGGCATTTCCATTGGTCACTTAAATCTTTAGACTAATAGGTTATTGAACAACGTCTAGCTCTTCATTGGAATTTTTACCTACATTGCACTTGAATTGACTCAATTCGATACGCTAAGAATTTAAAATAAGAAGTTTTATTTATAAACGAAATTACTAAAAAAATGAGCATTTTACTCTTTTAATGAATGCTAGTTCAGTATTAAGTTTTATAGGCTACAAAAACACAGAAGGTTTGCTGGGGAAGGCTCTGCACTAAATTTCCGTATTACTTTTCCAGAATAAAATATATCATAATTATTTATTATTCATTTATGAATAATCTTACACGAATATACAAATACTATATAAATATTAAATATATACGAATAACATTTATTATAAACTAGCCGCCTTTGGCGACAAGCCGGTTCGCCAATCTTAATATTCGTTTAAATTTTAATAATTGAATATTTTACGCAATTCCTACTTTAATAGATTCTTCATCAAAATATTTTAAAACTTCAAATTTTGCTAGTCATATAATTCACTCATAATATTATAAAGGCCTTCAGTCATAACGTAATATGTATCTCTCATTTTCTGTTAGCTCTCGTAGAATTTATGCTTTAAATTAAAGTGGAAAGAATTAATCTGCAATTAATATAATAATATTTTTTACTGAAATAAAGCATTTTTTTATAATATGATTACTGATAACAGAGTCACTGAGCGTTTAAACTTTATGGGCACTAAAGAATATCTTTCTTAATTTATGTAATATCTCAAGAATTTGTCAAAATTTTTTTCTCAGATTCATCATGAACAGATGGATAATTAGCAATGTTTAATTTTAAATGCATCAAACACTAAGAAAATAAAATGAATCGTTTAAAATAATCGGTCGAAAACAGGTTTAAAAAAAACTACTTATAAAACGATGTACTTAAAAATATAAGTATATACAAAAAATATATAACTAACATAAATACAATTTAATTACAAAAGCATGCAACTAACCTAAAAATAATTTAAATCAAGAATCATCCGTTGATAATATTGTCAATAATCAGAACAGAATGCGCATGCGTGAATTTTTAACGTCAGTTACGATAAAGCAAATGCGTGAATTTTTCTACGCCAGTTGGGGTAACGCTATGCAAATTAGAAAATTTTAATTTCCTTTATTCTGTTTTATATAAATTCAAAAGTACTTCAGAATGAATCTGAAAGATCGATTAATTAACAATGTTTAATTTTAAATGCATAAAACATTAAGAAAATAAACAGAATCATTTGAAATAATCGGCCAAAAATGTTAACCCTAGCCTCATTACTGTTGGGGAAAAAAACTGAAGCCTTACTCATTTGGCGTTGAGGGAAATGAAAAGAGTTTTTGGAGGGAAAGTTAATTTTTAATTAATAATTAAAATTCTAATTAAAAATTCAAAAAAGGGACCCCAGGTGCACATTCCCGACCTCTAAAGTATACATGTACCAAATTTGGTAGCTGTAGGTCAAACCGTCTGGCCTGTAGAGCGCCAACACACACACACATTGAGCTTTATATAAGTATAGATTAAACAATATGATGCAGTTTTTTATTTAAATATAAATGTGACTGAAATGCTGTAAGTTTTATAGAATCCTATAATGTTGCCAGTGTCTTAATTCATTATGATTACCGGTTTTGAAACATAAGTATGACATATATTAAAATCTGTTTCAGTAAATGTCTATTTAGATGTTTTCGGATTTCATTTATTGATTCTTTAAAGAATAATGAGTAAATCTCAGCAATCTTTGATGAGATTATGCTACCTTTCTAGGAGGATTTTTTTTATTATGTTGCATATGTTTATAAATATTAGAGCACACATTGTATTTATCCAAGAATAATAAGTACATATGATTTAAATTAGATAAGTACTCATTCTTCAAAATTCCTAAGAAGAAATTAAAATGAAAATTCGAATATTTATTATTTCTCAAAATCTATAATTTCCATATCAAGCAGATGCAACAAAAAATAAATACATTACATTTTATACCAGGTGTGCGAAAGAAAGCCTCGGATTCTTATTTTCTAAAATTTTAGGAAATTAAAATGAATTTCTATTAGACAGGATCACATACTTTAAAAGAATATTATAATCAAATTTATTTGCAAATTACTCTTGCAATGTGTTACCGTTTTTTTTCTAATCATAGTATTTTGAAATGTTTTTAGGATTAAGATTGGTTTAAGAAAAGTAATTCATTTAGCTTTTTAGATAAATTTAGTTTTAATTTGATTAATTAATTAATTTGGTTAATTAATAATTAAGTAACAAATCAAGACTCGCTATTTTGTATGAGATAAGGAACTATAGCATCTAACTTTCTATCTTATTGACAAATTGATCATCGTATTGAAAAACGTATCATAACTTCATACAAAAATTGATGTATTTGGTGGCAAGCCTACTTCCCAAAGCCTTTGAAAGGGTTAAGAAAACATTCTCTAAAAATATTCTGGAAAAATTCATAATTTTCAAAATATTTCACAAGAGATTGAAACCTTACAAATCTTCCAGGAAATCATTATTTATAAAACAAAAGAAAACATGCAAATTTATTTATACAATAATCGTTTGTCAAAAGAATTTTTGAATCATTAACATTTTTTTGACAATTGAATGGTAAATATTTTATTCAATCACCATAGCTTTAGTCCAGTTAGAATAAGTGAAAGATTTCCTAAGCTAAAAACGAAAGCATAAAAGATATTAACTATATGATAATAATAAATCATAATAAGATATGAATATGGTATTTTTATTTTCACCCGTTTGGGAAAAATTAATTTGAGGGAACAGAAACTTTTTTTGATAATGGAATCTTATCAACACAAAGAAGATAATTACAATATAAGAATGATTTTTTATTATTCTAAGGTAGCGCATATAAAAAGCATATGAAGATGAAAGCATTTTATTTAATGCAACAATGCACTAAAATATTGGATCATCCCGTAAATAATACGGTTTTTATTTCCTGAGGTAAAAGTTACAAAAAAAGGAGGCCAAATCAGAGCTCAAAAGAATAGAAAGGTTGAGTGCAAAATATGAAGGCTTTATTTAAGAAAAAAAATGTTTATACTGAGTTTGGAAATATGAAAATTAAAAAACAGAATTAATTACGGGTAGCTCTGACAATTCAATTTTTTCACTTTGTTATTTGTATTCTATTTAAAAGTTATTGTAATTTAATAAATGAAATTCACTTTTATTAAATTATAATGAAAACTTCCAGTACTTTTCCTATTGTTTAATCTTCTAATAATTGAAGATATTCAGAAAAGGGCAGCTTTAAAAAACTTTTTTAAAAAAGAAGATGCTAAAATTCAGAAAAAAAGAAAATACAAAAATTTAAGATAATGCCATTTGTCGAGATATCAGCAATCAGAATAAGTATTTTTATAGAATTTTTTCTTTATAAAGCAAATTCATAAATTTAAATATTTATGCATTTCTTTGTACTAAATGATAATTTTTATGTGAAAAAATTGATAAAAAAAAACTGCTGTCAGTGCAACATTAATATACAAATTTGATAATTGCTAAATATAAAAAAATCATAGCAAAAATATGAGAATGTATGATAATATCATCTACTGATATACAGCCAATTAGAATAAATTATTTTCATACGGATAAATCACTTTAATTGACATGTAAGATACAAGGTGATATTTATTTTCTTGAAAATTAAAAATCAAAGTTCACTTATCTTTTTACATTTCTTAAATGAAACAAACGGCTTTCTAAAGCATTCGCAGAAAGCAAATGTATAAAAATGAAAGAACGAATAAAATGTTTGATGTTTATTCAAAGCTCATTATTAACGACTTTAATTGCCCAAAGATATGAAAAATCACGTTAATGAAGTAGTTTGAAGCTGTCTCCATGTTTTGTCAAATTTTATCAATATTTTCTCATTAAAACATATCACTGACACTTGTATTTTTTAGTTTCTTTAGTATAAAATAATTTATTATCCTGGCTGCCAAGATTATGTTACTTTTCGTTTTGTTTTTTAAAGTGATAGAAGAGCAAGCGTAAAATTTATAAATAATGTATATTATTTAAATATCTTTTGGCGATATGCACTAAATGATATACTTAATTTATTATAATGGAAAAATTTTACAATTATTTAATATAATTGTTTAAATTATTGTCTCTACAGTCACAATACGATTCTTCCTATCTAAGAAGTGAATTCAGTAATAATTGTGTCTAAAATCGTTCTTGGAATCAATGGGAGTAACCAATCGTATTCTCGTTATGGCATCTCGAAATTATTTGGTTTTAAAAGTAATTCGTTTTTTTTTTTAGTTATTTATACTAAAAACTATATGTTTCGGTTCTTTATAGATTTTAAATTATGTCTTCATAAAAAGGCTCTCTCACTTTAATCGTTATTAAAATTATTTTTTTTTATTCAACACTAAGTAATAAAATTTTCTCTTAATATCGGTAATTTGAAATTCAAGAAATAATGTTAATTCTTTTTCTTGAAAATTAATAGGATATGGATGACTTGATTTACATTTATTTGGGTAGAAGCTTATTTCAAGTAATTATTAAAATTAGTATTATTAATGTTATTTGCTTCTATAATTATTTATTCTTTTAATACTGTGTCATTAATCATTTTCACTAATAGATGAAATTTCATGAAATATATTTTTTTCATGCAAAATACATCTACATGCAAATAATATCTTGTATTATTTTATAGAAGAAGTAGGGGGGAAAAGAAATGAGTTTTATATTTTTGGACTTAATTAGATAAACTAAATTGTTTATTTGAAGTATTTTACATTTATTTCAGTTTATTAGCTAATTTTCTAAAGTTGTTACTTTCAGAAGTAACAGATGTTATCATTTCAACAAAAGAGTAAACCGAATTCCATCTGGCCAACTTCGTCTAGGGAGAATCGTATAAAAAAATTAATGAAGTACAACTTAAAAAAAAATATTATTAGAACGATTTTATGAACACAATCTTGCTTACAGTCTTATTATAGTTTGTTTTGCCATGATAATTATTCATTTATTTTCAAAAGGTATAAATTTAATAACAATTTTAGGATATTTGTAGAATAATTCATAGAATCATATTTTTTTCAAAAGTTTTTTATTACTGATGGCTATTAGGCAATAATCCTAATGAAATTGAATCACATATTCTCCTACGTTGAAACCTGAAAGAACAATGTTAAGACAACTAGCTTTGAAGATAAATTATCTTTAAAGCTAAATAATGATTTTAATTAAAATATAACAATCCTAATAAAGATTTTAAAGTTCATACTAAGGACTCTCGGTTTCTGTTGGATGCATATCATTCATCGAAGTGTGACTTACTAATTATGAATAAAGAATTTTACCTTTCATCAAAATATCCGAGATTTTTTGAGTCTTAATTGCATTTTAGAGTAAAATATTCTAAAGAAATTATTATAATATTGATATTTTTTAACCTAATGAAATTGTGATTAAAAAACTAAATTTTCAAATGATATTTTCTGAATAAACATGCCTTTTTTGTTTCGAATACTAGAGATTACAATGGAATTTTTATTATAAAATAGTGTATTTTATAACAGTATTTTAACAATGTAACTAATATATTCATCTGCATTCAAAACGAACAGTTAAAAACTTCGTTAAATTAATTTCAATTATGATTTAAAAACACTCATTTTTATTTTTTAAAATATGCTGGCAATGAATTTAATGACTTAAGAATCAAATATTATTCACTATAAGTATTGAACTTTCAAACTGACAATGACGTCTCGTTATTCGTTGGCTTTTAAATAATATTTTATCTCTTCGCATTCTCTACTTTAGTGTATTCAATACATTAATATAAAAAATTTGTTTTAATTTTGTCTCTATATATAAAACATAAAAAAAAATATTTTTTAACAAAAAATGTGGTATGAAAATAATTTATTTTCTGTCATAATAGTTTGTTATAAATGATATAACTTTTTCTCTTTATTTCATTAGTTCTATTTTTCATTTATTTAAAACATATTTGAAAATTCATGCTTTAAGTGCTAACAATCGATGAGTGCTTTTAAATACATATTTTCCATAAAGACATAAGCCTGTATAAAAAAGTAACAAAACAAAGAATCCTAAGACACATTTAAGATTTTAATATTAATTTTATTATAAAATTTATTTTCAAGTCATTTCTTTTAATATTTACAAAAATGAAGACACAATTAAATAAAGTGTCGTTATTAAAAAAGAGGAAAAAAATGACTACTTATTGATATAGGATGCGAATATAATTAAAAACACCTTAGGGTGTTAAGTTTCAAAAAATAAAAGTCAATTAAGAGTACATTTTTTTTTTACTATCATTGCTTTTTCTTTTTCAATTATCAAGCTACTCTTTAAGAAATGTCATTTATTAAATTTATTTCTTTAATTGTGATGTAGAATAGAAAGTCATTAAATTGGTGCTATTATATTTATTAATCATAGCTCCTATTTTTTTCGTTTTATAAATTTAATTATCTGTAATAATGCATGATTGTAAAAGCTTTCTTGATGACATTTATAATAAGTTCATTCATTTTTTTTAGATGATGCTTCTCATTTTTTGTAATCCATTAAAGAATTACTAAACTGAAAGTTACAAGGAGGAATATAATATAATTAAAAAATTAATGTTTCTCTTCAAAGAAAAAATTTTTTAAAGTAATTATGAATATGTGTGATAAAAAAATACTCTAGCATTCTATTTGATACAAGAAAAAAAATGTTAAATGTATTTCTACTGTTATTATTTCTTTTTACCATTTATTTATAACTCGCATGTACAAATAAGTTAAGTTTGTAAAGGAAAAATAATTCACTCAACATTGAGGTTACAAGTCATTTATAATTTTACTGTATGTTTTCTTAAAATTCACAAAGCACTAAAAAATTCACATTGACATATCATATACATAGTTCATATCATGAAAACATGAAATAAATGTATCCAAACTTTATTGAATGATAATGATTTTTCCAGTGATACAGCAATTATACATTGTAATACGTTCTTTGAACTTAACACCACACCAAACCTCCGTTTCTAGAGCTCATGTGGCCCCTTTCCAGTTTGATATAAATGTAGGCTAACTATTTTTTTAAAGTAAAAATAAATTTAATTAATTTGAAAGAAACATACAAATGACAAAATATGGAAACATATAACATAGAATGAAAAAAAAAAAACTTGAATGGATATCTGGAGTACAATAAAATTACAATGGACATGATAATACACAATATGAATGAAAGAAGAAAGCAACTATAAAATTAGGCATTTGAGGAGGCTTATGGATATATTATATTAAGATGCGAGGTGTATTAAACAACTCACAGGAAAAGTGATTGGATTTATCTACTTGGAATAATTATCCATGATCAATTACTAATCCAACCATGTTTATGATTCTGATTCTTTTTCTGGATGATGAATTATTAAGAACTGTTTTGTACCAAAGATTTTCTCGTTCTTTGAACTAGAAACTTATAAGCTCTAACCCCACCTCACCGGGGGCTCCTCAGGTAAGGGGATGAGAAGCTTACGGTATGATGATTAGTTCTCGCTACTGTGGTCGGCGCAGAAATAGTGTGGGGCTTGTTTAATAATGACTCCTTCAAGAGGGGTTGTATCGTGGTCTGCAATGGCACTTAGGAGTATATCATAGTTAACGTCTACGCTGTTGCGGCGTACCGAACATTCAAAATTACCTTGTGCCTTCGGGTGAGTCGGTGTGAATGTTTATGGTCATAAGTTTTAAACACAAACAAAATATTAATTAGAAAAATGAAAACATGTTTTGCACCGACAACGCATCATAATGTTTGCTCTAAATACGAAAAGAGAAACTGACTTATTATTTTCTTTATTTAAACTCATTTTTATTTTCTCATGCATAAAGTGTGCAATGAAAAAATATTGAAATCATCAAAATCCTTTCTTTCCGTTTCGACAATCACATTTTCGATAGAAGCTAAAAATGTAAAACTTCCTTTAAAAAGCGTTTTGATTTTAAAATGTGTATCTTAAAGGCTTTTTAATTTTCATTATTTTTTTCCGTTTCGTCTCTAATTTATAATGCATTATGAAAAATATTGGAATTATGGAAAATTTAATTAACATTATTAAATTAAAAAATAATTTCTAAAAACGTTAAATGTGTGTATTATCATGTGAAATTTATAATCATACATAACTTTAATATTCTATCACAAATTATAAAGCTAATAAAGGGCCGCGGTGGCCTGATGGTAAGGTCTCGGCTTGTGAGCCGCAGTGTTTCAGGTTCGAGACCCGATTCCACCGAAGAACCGTCGTGTGAAGGAATATGTTGCACGTTAAATCCATCATGCCAAACGTCCTCCTGCTGGCGTGGCGTGGTGTGGTGTGGAGAAGGGGATGCCAGCTCAGGAGTCGTCCTCGTCATCTGACCACGGTTCAAAAATTACAAGGTCCGTCCTAATATAGCCCTAGTGTTGCTTTACAACGGGACGTTAATATAACTAAGCTAAACATAACGTTAATAAAATTCTATCTTCAAAAACATAAACTTTTCAATTCAAATAATAAATACTACATATAAAATTGAATGCATTGTTGCACGGAAGAGAAGAAGAAGATTCCGTCTAACAATGAATGTGTTTCGAATTCCATTTGATTTAAACTAATTTACGAAATCCATGTTTCTAAGATTCACAAAAAAAAGGGAAAATGTATCAGATTTTGTAGGACAAAGGGACAACCAACTAGATAGCATTTAATATAGAAGTCAGAACTCAAATTTATAGTGGAAAACAGGAAAAATATTCTTTTATTTAGTCAAAAAGAACTGATATAAACTAATATTTCAAGATTATTTTGATAAAACCTAATGAAACCTTCTAGTAGCCAGAATGAAGCACACAATTTTTTTAAAAACACACACGCAATAATCTATAAATTTTGAAACAACGGTGTTTACTCTTGCTTTCAGGCGGGCAATCTTTCCAATAACTATGCCAAATTTTCTTGCCAAATCTTAAATTGTGCTCTTTTTGTCATTTTCATAAATTTTCGAGAACATGCCAATAATCATATCTTCAGTTTATCAAAATTTTATTTATTAATTTTAACCTATTGTAATCTGAAAATCTCGGATATAAATTTAAATGAATATTGTTTGCTAAAAATTCAAGCAAACAACTTTTAAATTCGAAGAATGTTGGGCCTGAACAATTGTAAACTCTACTATGTCAGATTTTTAAAAAAAATTCTTCTATATATATTGTGATTGTTCCAAGGTCACTGGGTAAAACCTTAAGATAAACTTTTCAGTTAGAGTTATTAATAACGTAGTAACAAAATAATTTTGTAACGTTACAACATTTCAAATCCTTTTGTTAAACAAATATTAATTGAAAGAAATTGGTGATTTATATCATAAAATGTGTCAAAATTGATGAACGTAATTTTCTGCTAATTAATGTCTGTTTTTTGTATTGCCAAATAAATAATATTTATGTATATGTAGATGCTTTTTTCTTACATAATAAAGTATATAATTGCTATGAAGCCCTGAAAATTTAGTTTAATTCAACACTGTGGTAACATGTTTTTCAGTTTCTATGCAAAGGCGTTTTTTATCTATTACATATTAAAAGAATACGGTTTTTTATTTCTTCTCCAGTGATCTTATTTAAATGCCTACATGAAGAAATTTTTATAATTAATATTTTTATCGCTGTCCGATAATCATATTTAAAAAAATTTATTTTTGTTAACAAAGCTTATCTCATCAAATGGAAACAAGGTCTCAATATTTAAACTTTAGGCAAAATATTAGTATTTTTTAAATACTAAAGAGCTCATAATTGCTTGTATTTGAAATAAAACATATTCTTTGAAAAAAGAGAAAACCTTCGGTTGTTTTATAATGTTTAATTTCATTAAAGATATTATAAGGAGAAAGAACACTACTTTCTAAAATTGCTTTGCATGTCAAAAAAATTAATAATTTATTATTAAATGATATTGTTTTCAGCTGGTCAAAATATTGATATTTTTCTATCCACAGCTCTTTAAATGCAATCATATATATTCGAATTAATGTATATAATTATACCTTATAGTTATTCATGTAATAGTTGCCAAAAATACGTTATACGTGGTTTTTTGTTCTTGAAGTTCTGTAAATATTTAGTAAAAGAGAAAAATTAACTCAAATTAAGTAATTAAAAAGAATTTTTTGATGATAAACTATTAAAAAACTATTTTCATCAATAAAATTATACAGTATTTCTTTTAAATGTAATGTTTTTCGTAAATTATCTTATTCAAGTTCTTTTCTTTTCTGCCAAAAGTAATCCATCACTCCATGATATTAGTCCCAGGCGAAGCCAACCTTTGAAGCAAATGGTCTAAAACGGCTCAGAAAATCTACATTAAGCGATCTTGTCCTGAAATCATCAGCTTCGAATCCCCCTTGCATTCTTTCAGAAAACTCAATCTTAACTTCTTGAAACTACATTGCAGGTTTCTGATCTGCTAAACAAACGATTTCAAACCTTGACATTTTAGTATTGTGTTAATAAATGTCTCTCAAAAAATAAGATTTCATAACAAATGGAAGTAAGATGCATTTGTAAACTTGGCTAAAACTAGATGTTTTCAATCACGTTAATGAGTTTTACGCATTTCACATTTGTACCACTTCTAAAAGTGGGAAAGCTGGACTTGTTATATTGTACATGTAATTAGTGGAGTAAAGTAATATTAATTTATTGTGTTATGAAAACCATATGTTTTTAAATGTTTCTTAATGCTTTAAATACCTATAAATATTTCTGTAATAAAAGAATTTAAAGAATCTAATATGAGTGTGATGTATTTCTATGACTCATTGTGTATAACATTTCAGAAGATTAAGAAGCAAATTGAGGCCATAGTATTTCCCGAAAGAATTAAAATAAAACGATTCATATTGCAGTAAAAGAAATCAGATTGCTTTTGTTACGAATCTGGAATTTAAACTCGCCTAGCTTATAATTTAAAGTACCAAATGTTTTTACAGTTGCTAAGAATAAATGTAATCTTACACAAAATAAAATTCAGAGCAACAATAATCGACCTAAATTAGTAAAACACCTCCCCCCATATAACAGCGGAACTGTCAGGTAAAATTTCTCTTGAAACAGCATTTCGATTATGAATTAGAAACGAATTTTAATATGTGGAAATTCATCATTCTGAGCATATATAAACAGTATTTTTCCCTGTTTAATTATATCGTATTTCTGTGTGTTTGCTTATCTATATTTCACATATATAATTTTATATGCTATGTTTTTGTATTAGAATATTTTATTTTGATCATGATTCCGAAGCTTTTCCACTGTGTAATCTAAATTATTGAATTTTCTGCATTTATATAAGCATTTTTTGTGCATAATCTTTTTTTTCCCTCCTTATTTATTTATTTTATTTTTTTTATTCTTCGTAGTATTTTTTACTTCTTATATTCTTGTGTTTACTCTTTTTGATTTATATTTGTGCCTGCATTTTTTCCATTTGAAATTCCCTACCATCGTCAATTGACTATTTGTCTATGCTTGTAAAAATTGTCTTATCCTTGTTGACACACGAGAAATTTAAACCTAGAGTCTAAATAAAAATTTAAAAAAGGCGTCGTAAAGGGCAGCTTTTCTTTCCCTAAGAAAGTAATACCAAATACAAAATGGCAAAAAAAAATCTATGGTAAGCTGTTTATGTGAAAATTAGATAATGCATCGTTCTGACATTTGAAATTAAAATGTGGTGGCTTATATTGTAAGTAAACTTTACTATTAAAAAATATAATCCCATGACAAAAATTCACATTTTAATTTTATCTCCGATTTAATTACTTTTTTCTATTTTCGCTATTTTGATAATTGATTTCTTTAACTGCTTCAGACTTCTCATATATATATATATATATATATATATATATATATATATATATATATATATATATATATATATATATATATATATAACGTTGTGACTAGACAAAACAATTTTCTGACGTCAACAACATGTCTTTGAAATTATTTGAATGAAATCCTTTAAATTAAATCAGGGTCTCAATAGTTTGAAATAAATTTTAATGGATTGAAATTTATATCAATTTGAGGTATCTTCTCTGAATAGAAATCATCGAAATTGATAGTTAAATCTTGAAATAAAATAGTAACTTCAAATTCATGGTTGTTTGTTTTTTTACTTTTCATCCGACAATCGGAAGTTAATGCATGAAATTAAGCGAATTTACGTCAGTTTCTCTAAAATGATTAATTAATTTAGAGAACTAGAACCAAATTAAACTAGCACAGTAATGTTACAACTGCCACATATTTCTCCAAAACTGATTAGATCTTTATAATACCGGATCGCTTAAATGTTATTAGCAAAATGAACTTAAAGAAAAAATACATATCCACCTGGCCAGTTATCTCTACAATTAATAAAAATGAATGCGTATGTGTGTATATGTCCGTTCTACATGTCAGACCGCTATAAATTTTTATCTATAGCAATTAAATTCGGCACGTATGTATCTTAAAGTGTAAGGATTTAATGGTAAGTTTCTAAAATATTACAGCACAAAATTGAAGTTTATACCATCGTAAAATTCAGAAAAATTTCTTTTTAGTGATATAAGTGAAATAATTTTTTCTGAGTTTTGGGAATATATATATATAAAAAAATATACTTCTAAAAATCGATTGCATTATTGTCCTCCATTTCAAACTATTAAATTTTTAATTGTATTACTTTCTTCCATTGTTGGAAATTTAAAAATAATATTATGTTTAATATCTATGTAATTTACAAAGGGAATAGAAAAAAGCGAAGTTAGAAGACAAATGAACCGGACATTTACGTTTTTATTAATTCTGTGATGTTATGGAGCTGTTATCCATTAGACTGATTCATGTACACAATGGAAAGAATGTATGTAAGATAATTGAAATTACATGGTTTGAATTTCTGACAATTTGGCGAAATCAGAGACATGAAGTTATACGTAAAACATTTAATTAAAATTAAATATAAGCACTATCAATGGCAAATTACATTGTTGCCCAAGACGATTAGTTTTTAGTGCTTCTCTCATTCAACATTAAAAAATTTCTGCTTCTATTAATAAGGTAAAAAAAATCACTTTTACTATTACAGTTATCTATGCAATTTCGAAAAATGTTATTTTCATCTGTCATGTCCCCAAATAGGAAATTTAAAATTAAATGTAAATTAATTTTTATTTGATTTTTAACTATGCAAGTTAAATTAATAATTTTAATTTAATTTTTATAAGATGACTTTAAAATATTACTTTACAAAAAGCTAGAACCTTAGTGTAATTATTATTTTTGATTAAAACTAGCATTATCATAAACAAAAAATTATATTAAACTCTAAAAGATAAAAAATTAAATTCAGAAAAGTCAAAATTTATTTGAAATTTTAACCTCACTTAAATTGAATGTCTTATTCGAAATGTGAATTTATTTGACGGTCAAAACAAAGATCTTGCATTCTTCAAAGAAACCACTTCGTAGCTAAGATTAACTGAAATTGGTATCATCATTTCCTTATTCAATAGATGGAAAAAATTGTTATCGTCTTCTTATCAGCAGCTATCCGATCCTTCAGGCATTTTCCCATATATCAGCGAAATATTCAGGTATTTCATCCGCATCTTTCAAATAACTAAATCAGTAAATAAAAAACTGCAAATCAGTTTTCAAGAAGTGAATGAAAATGAAATACTAAAACATGAAATGTTTTATATTTAGTATATTAAATGTCTCATATTAAAAACAACTTATGAATGTCATTTGGTTTTTAAAGCTCTTTATATGAAAACATAATAAACTATCCAAAGAAAAAAAATACTGGCAAGATAAAAAGCAATTCCCAAATACATTTGCACCACACGTCAAACAGTTAAGTCAGACAAGTACCTTAATTGCACAAATAAGGTGTACTGTCAACCCAGCTATCCATCTAAATTTTTTATCTTTCAAACAGTTTGCTAACTATATCAGTTTATCAAAATAAGCATATAAAGTCTTACAGCTGTATTTAATATAATGCAAACTAAAAATCCATGCTGTCAGTATGAACATTTTTTGAAAATGTAAAGATTTGTTAAAATTTTTTAGAAATATTTGTTACTAAAACTTAAGAAGTTTGATATATGGGAATTAAACTTTCTAGACGCATATTTCATTCATGAAATGTAACAAGATAGAAAATTTTGAAGGATTCAGGAAGTAGCTTTCTTATGTTTCGCCCGATTACCTGAAAAGAAAGGGTATAACATATAAAATTGACAAGACTTGAAGATTTTCAGAATCATGCTTCAGTTTCAAGCATGGTTTAACTCCGGTCCTTCTTAAGAATTTTAGAAATAACTGTTATAATATTCATTACTAATATTTTTCTGCCTTAAAGCATAGAAAACTATTGAGTAGACATAAAGCGTATTAATTCTTAAATGAAAGACTGAAAATTATATAAACTTCAAGTTTGAATGTGTATTCCATCATTCATACTACACATTTCAGCGTATGAACAGAACTTGTATATGCTGAATGTGTTATTATCAAAAAATACTTCATACTACTTCTTAAAAAATGCTTCATTTGTTTAATGATTAGTCGCTAAAAAATGCAAATGAATCCAAATCTATATTTTAGCAAAATGCCTTCTAATCAATAGATTTTTTATCAAGCCCTTTATATAATTAATAATGTTAGCATATAGTTTATGATATTAAAGTGTGCATACTTTATCTTAACAGTAAAGCATGAAACATAGCTGCATGCAAAGAGGTGGAATATTGAGTAGCCATCCATTTATTTCTGGTATAAATATGTATCAGGATTTGAGATTAATCGGAGTCTTCTAACACAAATCGATCACAGTGAATGAAACTACGATAAAGCAATGTGCTTAAGCATAAAATATGCAGAATAACAGTAACACACCAGTAAACAAACTAATTAATATATGTAATTATGAAGTAAATTTAAGAGTAAAATGAATTCAAACTCCAATTTATAGACTACACTTAAGATCTGTATAAATGTCAAAAGTTTATTTTTAGAATTACAATAAGCACATAAATATACTTTCCTATATAGGATGTCTTTAAAACCTTGACCGCGGCTTTTATTCCTTAAATATGATCATAGACATATACTGTAAATTACAAAGTTGCGTAAAAAAAGGTACATAATTTTATGAAATCAATTAAAATGTTCAGGGGATTAAACTTTAAAAAATAGAAAATTTAAATTTTTATGTGGACCCCGTACAAAAAGTGAGTAAATGTGCTTCCCCAGTGAGTAAAATGTGCTTCATCCTCTAAGAAGGTCATGTACAAAATTTCAGATTTTTATCATGAAAACTCTCAAAGATATGTTAAAAAGAAGTTGGTGAAGAGTCAATCACAAATTAAAATGCAAATGTTTACAGCTTCAGCGCGGATGACGCGACGCAGGAATGCATTATAAGGAAATAAAATATGCTTTATATCTTTAGTTTTAAATACAAATTTTGAAATCTATGTTTCCTGAAAAATGCTTTAAAATTTTATATCATGAATTACAGAATATAACTTAAAAATAGCACAGTCAATGAACTTGTATAAAAAACTTATGTAATCTTTCCTTTAAGTAACCTTTCTTTATGTAATCTTTCCTTTATGAAATCTTTCTTTTAAATTGTGTGATCTATCCTTTAAGTTATTATTTCTGCAAATTGTTAATAGTTTTGAACCAATAAATAGCAAAATTATTATTTATTTATTCAATCATTACTTTCTTTGTTAATTTGTGGACGACGCCTAAAATACGAACATCCGACATGATTTTTCCTCTTAGCGAACTCATATCCAGGCATCGAAAAGTGGTTTAAGTCAGCATTTATGTAGTTTCATATCTTTCAGAATTTTTGTGATAAAATGCTGAAATTTTGTACATGACCTTATTAGAGGTTGGGGCTCATTTTACTCATTTAGAATTTTTTGTACGGAATCAGTAAAAACATTTTTATTTTGTATTATTTTTAAAGTTTTTTTCTTTGAAAATTTTAATTGATTTCATAACATTTTGAGCCTTACTTTACGCAACTTTGTAATTTATAGTATTTGTCTACGATCAATTTTTAAGGGATAAAAGTCGTGGTCAAGGTTTTTGAGACGCCCTGTATACTTAATAATAATTATAATATATAAATTATTCTTCAGAAAAGCAGCAATATATGTACTTTGTATTATAGGGGTTGTACATCTTCATACATTCAATTAGGCCAGAAAAATTTATTACTGTTGAGATGTCGAAATCATCAGGTAAGCTAGAGAAACAAAATAGCATCATGTACAGATTTTCCAAACTATTCCTTTTCAGTTATGACGTTTTCTTCTTCAACAGTTTTTCACGTTTATTCACATTATAGAGATCTAGAGAAAACACTATAATCTAGAGAAAGCGTCATGAATTTCATGGAATTTTAAATTTTAACCAGCATATTACTGGAGACAAATGCAGCATGGAAATATCATTCACCATACATTGTTTCTGTATATGGTCTGTAGATAAGTGTTACGGGACAGTTATATTTTTCTTAAAAGTGTTTAGATATTTCCAAGTATTCTCCAAAGAGAATGAGTAAATTTTTAAAAATTACAGTCGTTTTAAATTTTATGAAATATCTCCAACTTTTTTCGATGATCTTGTATTTTAACTATTAATTATCCCCCTTTTCAGCTGAGACACAGATTCCGAAAAACTGTTGACCCATATTAAATGATCCTCCAAACTGATATTTAAAATTCAGAGTAAAACCTTTATAAAAATCTGTACAGAATTTGATTAAATTTCTTGTCAACTAACACTACTTAAGTAAAGGCACTTTTTTTACTTGATTCTTGTCAAATAATATCAGAATACAGCAGCAAATAAATGTTAGTTTTAATATAAAGTCATACTTTCGCGAATGCTAATGATTTTTTTTTTTTGAAAAAATGACGATATAAAATAAAATGAATTTTTATACGCGATTTATATGTCTATCTTATTTTCAAATGAAGATGTTGGAAGTAAAAATGTATCACTAATTGGAATAAAAATGTATCGTGATATATATCGTATATTCTGAAATGTGCATATACGAATTATATATATATATATATATATATATATATATATATATATATATATATATAACTTAATGTATGTAAATTGAAATACGCTGAAATGTGCAGATATATATGTGCAATTTAGACGAAAGTAATTTATTTGATGTGGAAACATATCCATTTCAAAAACTTAAGGTTCAACATTTCTAAAACTTAAAAGAAACTTAAGCTGAATGATGTTAAGAAATAATAAGAAACCCTGATTGGAGGCCGTACAAGCAAAAGTACTTCACCTGGAAAGGTCTCGGAAAGAGATGAACAAATTCTCAGATAGACGTTAAAAATGTGCAGTAAAAAATTTCGTTAAATTAAATTCAGTCAAACTATTGGATTAAATTTCAAGAAGTATATTGAAAAGATTTGATCCAAATATTTCTTGGCAGCTTCATCCATTGCAATCGTAAAAAGAAATGCTTTCTGAAAACAATTTTATTTTGAAAATAATCCTTTTAAAATCAGGATGAAATATTTGAGATTTATACAGTATCAAGAATTATGCAATTATAAGAAAGAAGGTCCATTTATTATTAGAAAACGAGATGATTGTTCAGAAATCAATGGATTAAAAGGGTTTGAAATTTCAGCAAGTATTGATTAAATTTTGAAGGATGCAAAAAAAAAAAAAAAAATGAAGAAAATTTGTTCATAGCTTTACAAACGCTGGGATATAGTTATATCTTCCAACCAGCAGGACTGATCTTCTCAAAACTTTCTGGTGTACTCTCTAACAAACGTATTATCCCAGTAAATGCCTTACATATCATTGACGTACAATAGTTACGAAATATTAATCCTTGGCGTCATTTTACCATTTTTACTAGATAGATCATGTCATTCTTGGAGAGGGTTTTTTAACGATTAATCCTTGGTATGCGATTTATAGTGGCAAAAATTCAAATTTGTTTCCTACACACATTTTTTCTAATCAATTGATACAAAAATTTAAGACGCAAATATAGCTGTTATCATAAAATTCCATACCAAATCTGATATATTTAAATCATTTCGTTTTACAGTTATCATGTTTGAATGTTACTTATAGACCAACGGTCAACGCTGTATTGGGTTCAAAATTTGGTAGGTGTTTACAAAATAGATGTTAAATTTGTATACTGAATTTTATATATTTAGCTTTTTTTTCGTTTTGTACCTATCGAGTTAACTTACATTAGAACAGCAAGACAGACAATTTTCCTCTGGATGGATTTTTGTCAACATTTGACAAATACATACAAATTTGATTTTAAACCCGTGCACTAAATTTCTTCTGTACAGTTCAAAACGTTCTGAAGATGTGAAAACGTTTATTAACAGACAGACAGACAGACATTTTTCAAAAAGGACTTTTTCGAATTCAGAAATGTCTAAATTATTATTGCGTACTCAATATAAATGAAAAGAATAGAAAGCGAAGAAATAGCTCAGATTCTTTGTTATAGAGAAATATAATGTCAAAAACCCTATTTATTTTTGTATCTAGTTGTTTATGTAAAATGATATCATCTGCTTAGTAGATAATAAAATAATTGAATTTAATGCCATGGAATGTACAAGAAAATTAATATCTGAAAATAACAAAATAAAAAATAAAAGTGATAGAAATTTATATTTTATGCCAAATAATTGTGGTAGTACCATGACAAACATGTTAGGTTCTTTATGTATAGGGTTTCATATCATTATTATAGGTTAACCCTTAACTGGGGATGTGCGGTCTGTGAGACCACTAGCGATGGATTTTCTGTCACCCCTATTCTATTTTTAGCTCAATTGAATGGATTGACCCTGTAACTTCCTGTTTTATGACCTTGAATACACGTGCACTTTTTCAACCGATTTCATCAGATGCTTTTTAAAATAATTCAGTTATTTCTTCGAGCGCTGTCTCTAAGACCGCATCTCGCTGTTAGTGTCCCAGTGATAAACAAGGCTTAGCAGATGGCGCTAAAACTTGGACCCCGAAATATCATCCAGTTTACTGATCCTATTATGAAACAGTGCTCCAGACACTTTTAAATGAAGAATAAAGTGATTTTAGTGATAAGGATAATTGTACAGAAGAGTTTTTCGATGAGACATTCGAAGAGACATTCAACTGATTTTGATAATTTTGATATGTGTGTTCAAACATAATTAATTTTTCTTGTGATAATGTATTTTGAAAAAATTATAAAATATATTAATATACCAAGAGATATATATATATACAGAATTTATAGGTTGATTTTTATACTAGTTCTTAACCTATATATTTAAAATGCCCTAGAAAACAGTTATGAAAGTCACGCAAGCCGATAAAAAAAAGACCAATTTTACCCATTGTCATTTTGTTTATTTTTCATACAATTGTTGAATTTTACATTATATTGTCTTCTATATACCTTCATATATTGTAAAAATAAATATGATTTAAAAAGTAATATGCTTTTTCAAGAATATTATTTATTGTAACATGTAATTTGAGAAGAAAATGTATGTTCCAACGCATTTACTTTTTTCAATGATAATATATCTTGGAATATTTCTAAAACATATCTATATGTCAAGAAAAATATCTGCAAAATATATTGGAAGTTTTTCATACTAATACAATTATTAGAAAATTTGATTTGAGTGTAAATGTAATGCGGCCTCGTAGACCGCACCTCCCCGGTTAAGTCCTAAAATTTCACCTCCCCAGTTAAGGGTTAAATTGTTTAGAGAGAATTAGAGAAGTGATAGATTTTTCCACACAAGGAAAACTGTATTCTAATGCTTAAGTATTGAAGCAAATTTATCAGCCATAATGCAGAGAATCATTTTGAACTGGATAATGAGAGATAAAAACATAATTTTAATACTTTTAAATAATTATACCACATTAAGAAGAAGTAAAAATGAAATAAAACGATTTCAAGTAATGAGTCATTACCATAAGCCAGACATTTTGATAGGTAGTATATATATGTCTAACAATAAGGCGGATGACATAGAATTCAAAGATCATTGATTAATGTCTTTGTGTAAATACATTCATGACTCAACTTTCTACTGTATAAAAAGATAATGTTGCAAATTGAGGCATCAGGTATCTAAAGTAAAATTTAAAAAGAATTCCTTTAGCGTAGAAGCAAGACAGAATTCCGATATGTCACTTTGATGTAAAAACTATGAAAACTTCCTTTGATATCAATAAAATGGCAAAATATTTCAAAAAAATTATACAATTACTTATTTAAAATTGAAAATTCCAAAAAGATGTTCTTCGATATTTATTTTCATTATTTATTCTTTAATTTCAAAGCATATTAACTTGATAGTTGATAAAAATTCATCTTAGATTAGATTCTTCAGTCTAAGGGAATGTTTCTCTTTATTGTCGATAAATGGCATGGTAATGAATTGTCGATATATGCTCATGATATTGAAAACTTTATGTAAATGATACCTATTCAAATATAAAATTTTACAGTGGATATTAATTATTAAATAGTCTTTTTAAGATATTTCTAAGCCTAATAATCACGAGTAAGGCTACAAAATTAGTTTCTTTTTAGATTATTAGAAATTCCCTGTCATTATCACAATATTAATGCTAAATATGAGCTTCTAGCATTTATTTCTTTTAAAAACAGCAAAATTATTCCTCGAATTGTACTAAGAATAAAATAACTATAATCCTGAAACAATTTTTTTATAAATGACTATCGTCTTAGATTCTGTATATTTGATGATTTGCCAATTTTCTAGTGAATGCAGGCCTGATATAACTGAGGAGCACGGATCAGCATAAGCTCTGTACTATAGTTATAATCTTAACAAATATTATTCAGAAACTGATCCACTAATATGCATTTTTCAATGAATTGTTCATAGCGTTCAGTTCTTTTGTTGCACCTTTTATTAAATTTTCTTTAAAGACGCCCAGGTAGACAATCTATCAACGTAAAAAAATCTAAGAATGATGTAGGGAATCTGAAAACCTATTGTTAATACATAAAAATTTGCAGCCAGAAGTTCGTTTTGCAGAGTAGGAGAAAAAGAGAACGAAAAATGAAACAGTAACAAGTAAGCAGAACACATAATATACAATTGTTATTAACAAGAGGGTAAAAATCTAAAGGAGGTATTTGAAATTTTGATCCACAGATGTTAAACGGCGTTGACTTAAGTGCCGTCTAATAACTCAAATACTAGAAGAATTATACCATAATTCTAACACTTGCAGAAATGAGTACTGATGTCTTCAACTAATTGAAGGAGCGACTAAGAACACTTCGCCTTTTCTATGATCGCAGGAAAAGCAAAGATGTGATAAGTTTGATGGCCTTGTAAATAAATGATTCGGACAAACAACGTCCTTTCAATTATTTCAAATGTAAAATTTAGAAAGATTTCATTGACAAAATGAGCAAGAAGAAAATTATTCTTGTTGAAACTGTACTGACTGTAGCCAAAAATAAAGAAAATACACAACAAAAATTTCCATAAAATCTTGCAAGGCCAAAAATTATATACCAATGAGAAAACATTGTCCCAAGAATGAATTTTTTTAACATTTAAAGCAAAACTGTTTTGATGTCCGCTAGTTCATTCTTTATGCAATGTTTTCTACTGTATGAAGCAAGCATTTATGATCTTGCAATTCTATGTTGTTCAAAAACGTCTGGTAAATTATTCATGCTGGAGTGGAATAATCTTTCGTAATATGCAAAAAAGTACTCAGAATTTCATAAATTCTCTTTTATCTATTTCCAGTTTTGCTTATATGTCTCCATACTACAAATCTCAGATTCATATATTTAATAATATTGCAATGCTTTTATTTCAAAATCATGTGATATAAAACCATTGCTCACAAGATCAAAACTCTGTTAAATTTTCCTTTTTAAATATTTAAATTTAAATACTATTTTCTAAAATGCGTTTTAAATAAAAAAAACGCGATAAGAAATATTTATTATGTTTTAAGTGTCAGCTGGGAAGTGATGCTCTTTAATTTATCAAATGACAGAGTTCCATGACAGCAACCTCCCAGATAAGACTGTAGCGAGGAGAGCCTGTGTCGGTCGACCTTTTTATTATAGTCGTTGTAAACGATGAAAGATTAATTTATAGATAAGAAAGTCAAAATAAAGGAAAAATTTGAAATTCAATTAATGGTGATAAGATTATTTTGACCAAATGCATATAAGAATAATTAAAATTGATTGAAGATGGAGACCTGATTTTTAACTATATGGAACATAAAATATTCAACAAAACTCTTTAAAAAAGAATGATTAATTTCATTAAACAATAAATTTATACAGAAACCTCTGAAAATATTAATAAAAAGTGTTTAAGTAATCATTATGCATTCAGAATTACATCATTATATTTTGAAGTATTTGTGATTATGATATAATGAATAGATTCTTAATATATGTTTCTAAAAGAGAGCCTAAATAATCAGATCATTTCTGTACAGACTGTACATATTTTAAAACAAATATCTTTATTGTGTATACATGCGCAGATATTTTGTATTTATTTCCATTAGAGAAAATAACGCATAACAGAACTACTATTTCTTGTTCATTCGTATCAACATTGTTTTAAAATTTAATGAATTTCTAAAACAATATCGTTTATTGAAACAGTTAGTTGTTTAACTATTTTCTTAGCCTTACTGTAGAAAATGAAGTTTCCTTATTTTAATTTCCTGAACATGATAATACAAAATATAATAATTATATAAATTTAACTATGAAGGAAATGGTTAAAACAATTAACGTAAAAGAAAATTTGTTTAAACCATCAAATTTTGTAACTCCCCAGAGTTTGTTTCTATTTTCACGTATACAAAATACGTTGCCAAAAAAATACGTACTCGAAATTTTGACGAATCGAAACGTTAGAGACTTCTTCTCTTTCAAAAGCCCATTTTTGTATTTATTTTTGTTTGTGAACAAGAGTGGAGTTAGACAATAGAAATTTGGTATAGACCTGAGCATTAAATTTGCAGATGTCTGTCGAATTTTGAATGAAATCTATGCACAAGAACTTCACATTTCTGTTTATTCGAGTGCAAATGAACTTGATAATTACCAAACATAACCATTATTAATGATCTCTACTAAGCATTCGCGCATACTCTCCCGTAAATATCTCTCCATTCGCATAATTTCGACTTCGGGAATGCCTTGTATGTTACTGAAGAACAGTTGTTATGAAACATACATTTTTGTCATAAATCTAGTATTTTTTACTGAATACATTATAGAAATATTGCGGGAGCATTTTTGTATCGATCGACATAAAACTATACTATCGATGACATAAAACTATACTATCGATGACATAAAACTATACTATCGATGACATAAAACTATACTATCGATGACATAAAACTATACTATCGATGACATAAAACTATACTATCGATGACATAAAACTATACTATCGATGACATAAAACTATAGTTGAAGTGGTAAAATCCCATACCATTGATTTAAGTCATTGCGTTTATGAGTTATTGCATTTACATGAATATGAAAGTATAGATCGACAGACGGACAAACCTCTTACAAATTTGGGTCAAAATTCTTTTAAGAAGCCGCATTTTAGATGGTAAAATATATCATTATTTTACCATTATTATAAAACCATTCTTCGTTTATTTAGCTCTTTACGTTTTGTAATTACTGAGATCACTTGTATTTCGAGATCCAGATAAATGGATTTCCTCTTAATGGATTTCATTCAAAGCTTAATAGAGACATACAAATTTAGTCTACAGTCCATATATCAATTTCCTCGATCTGAATCAAGGTGTTTTTACCATGTTCGTAGACATAATGCTACGATTGTGTCTTTCGGATGCAGCAAGGTCTGAAACATGGAGGATCTTGATAATTTCCAGTTCGAAATGTTTGCTGATTTTAATACTTTTTCTCTACTTTATTAGCAAGAAAGTAAATAGCTAGATAAGTAAAAACGTGATATACCGTTACTATATCTAAAGTTTATATCCATTAGAAAAATAGACACACTTGTGTTTTGAATCATATGCGTTTCACTAGAAATTTTAATTGTTTTGATCCAAAATGTGGCATAAGACACAATAGTTTACGCTCGAAAATATTATCTTGGGTGGTTTTGTCAAACAAAAATTTTGTAATAATTATTATATCAATATTTTTATCACACTGTATTCATTATTATCAGGTATTTCCCATTGCTCAGCAAACTCAACAACTGTTTGTATTATGGTGAGTAACACGTTAAGCATACTGCAAGCATTGGTGTTTCCCAGCAGATGACTGTAGCAAATTTGACTCATTTGCTTTGCTTTTTAATCGATATTTTAATTCAACCTGCACTTAACTGCGAATTTTTGATATTCGCTCGGCTTATATTTTCTTATAGTACTTGTTTCTTTTAATTTCTTAGAATGCAATAGTGGAATGATTGCAATGATTTGATTACAACTACACGATGATTCTAAGGTCCTATTTTATTAATATTCTTAGTGAACACGAACTTAATTCAATTTACATCTGATATCGAAAATCAAGCTCTTTCAAACTGGAGCAGAATGAAAATCTGTATTCGAATGCCACTTCAAAGTCTCCCTCATCGTCTGATCAGAGCTCAAAATTATGAGGTACAGTTCTAAATAGTCTCCATGCTTATTCAAAATTAAGTCACAGTCATTTATATTTTAAATATCCCCGATTAAAACAGAAATATAGTTTTATTGTTTGGCAGGTTATTTTATTAGTTGAGAATGGCGTCATTTCGAAAACATTTCATAACAGTAAAAATTAAAATTAGAATACATTATCTTTCTTAATGAACATATAATATATAAATATGATTTATTTTTTCTTTGTTTTGTATTCACTGATTTTGATAAACTATAAAATGCTGCAAAGAAATTAATAGGTATATAAAATTGTTGCTAAATAGATAAATAGCTTTAAGAATATTTCATTCAATTGAAAAACTAGAACAATAAACAATGCCATAATATTAGTTAAAGAAGGGAAAAGGAAATTTTATGCATGCATCAAAATATAGATTTTATTGAAACTTTTCCTATTTTTTAGATTTCAATTTATAACTCATAATTACATATATTATAGAAATATGAGATACTTCTCATATGTAACATTGATTGCATTGAAAAAAAAAATGATTGATCATAATTGAATTACAAAACTATGAAATAATGTTTTATCAACCAAAATTCAGAATTCTGTCATATATCAAAATGCAGTTCATTAAAAAATAAGTAGAAAATCGACAGAAAAGTGCAATTGTTAGAACATCAGACAGACATACATATAAATGCGAAGAAAGAAGAGAGTTCTTATTGCATTGAAACTAAATGCTTAGGTTATTTTTTTTAAATCCACAAGAATAAAGCATTTTGCTTTCTCGCTACAATGAATAGTTTTATATTTACATTCCAAATCCTATTTGTATCAGTAAAAATATATTCATATATATTTTTCTTATTTTTACTTTTTATACTTCTATTTAATGTTTGCCTCATATATTATGAAGTTTGGAAATATAACAGAATTTATACATATATAATATAATATGCGTATTATCCAAATAATATGTCTAAGCATTATCGTATAATTTATTATGTTTTAATCTGGTAGATAGAAACATAATAATAAATATGATTTAGAATATAAAGAGATTATGTTTTGTCACTGGGACAACTTTCTTTCGCCATCTGGTACATTGTCATAAAATATTTCCAGCATATACAAGTTATTTAATTTTCTTGATTATTGCATTATTTCATTTAACTGCTGTCTAGAATGCCTTTAGTTATGTTGTAAACGCATTTAATGACTTTTTGGAAGAAAAACAGTGCATTAGTATGCTTTATTTTGAAGTAAAAGAAATTCGTAAGGCCACGGAATAGAATGTCGTAATAGAAGCATTATGCATAGCTTTAATTAAATTTACCTTATTATTAAAATTGTTATAATTATTTACTAGAATGGAACGAAAAAAATCATTTTTTCAAGTATCGAATTCTAAATAGATTCAAATGTTATGGACCTGCATACTAATCAACAAAAAAAATATTGAAAAGAAAGAATCACCTAAAATCTCCATTTTGAGTTAAGGGTTTAAATTTTAAAAAATAAAAGTCAAAAAATTACCTTTACGCTAAAATCAAAATATGGTAAAATAAAATTTTAATTTTGATGATTAAAATAAAAATTTTGATTTTGCCACTATACATTTGGTTTTAGCAGATAGCAGACAGAAAAAAATTAATTTAAAAATCACATGCTACAATTTGAATTCACATTCAATGAGTAGAGTGTTAGGGAATTCAAACGAAAAAGTGAGATTTTTACCATTTTACGTCAGATTCAGTGCGATATTTTAAATTGTAAAATGTCCTTCTTCTGAATAATTTCCCAAGTTGCAAATCATGGCGCACAATATTGAACAATAATGTGTAATTTTATTATTATATTATTCAATATTCACTACTATTTTTAACTCTTTTTCACGATGTGTTTGATTCCAGGGATTTTGTTTGCTTGCAACTCTTTGGTAAAAATACGCACATGGTGTATGTACACACTTGAAACTTCGAAAATCGTTCAAAATATCGAATATTTTTTATTCCTTAATAATATTCTCCGATCCTTTAGCTTTCAGATGATACCAATATGTTGTCAATATTCGAAATATTACTCGAGTTATAATTATTTTTCTTGAGGTGCTTTCATTAAAAACTCTAGTTACGGTGTTCTTAAAACTCATTTTATGAAGAATGATATTTTTCCACTATGTTGCTTCATTCAAACAATCATAACTCAACAAGAAATGAACCAAATACAGTTAATTATATATCAAAGTAATCTGTATGAAATAGCGGATATTTTGTGCCTCAATCAAAGTTATATTTATGGAAATAAATTTTTGATAGCTGTTTAAAAGTTAAAATGACAGAAAAAATTTCGCTTTTTCTATTCATCGTTGATGAAAAAATCGTTTAAAAAAACTATACATTTTTATAACTTGCTTGAGGCAGACAACATGAAGACTAATATTAGGCATCATTTCCAACTAGAATTGTGTGTCTGTACAAATTAGAATTTAAGATATTATGTTTCAAAAAATAGGCTAATTAGCTCATTAAATACTATTTAATTAATTAATAATTAGTGTAATGTGGTTTTTTCTCCCAGAAATGGGTTTTAACATATATTAATAACCTACTGCAAAAAAACTGTATTTTTAAAATTAAAATTTAAAAAAAATATTCAAGTGTGTACGTACACCTTAAAAATATTCAAAACTTTATTACCAGTTAATCGATTAATTTAATTTCATTTTAACACCATGTGCCACATTTTATATTCACAATTCACTAAGAGAATTCAGATTTAAAAAGAATCGAGAACTTTACCATTTTACAACAGATGTGACATGATTTTCTAAATTGTAAAAAGTCCTTCTTCTGGATAATTGTCTAGGTATCACAGCATGGGACACAATATTGTGCAATGTTTTATTATATTATTAAATATTCACCATTATTTTTAACTCCTTTTGAGATGTCTTTGATTCAAAGAATTTTGTATGCTTGCATTTCTTTGGTAAAGATAAACCTGTTTCAAAATTTTCCTAATTATTTTATCAGTTAATCGATAAATTAAATTTAAAAACCGTATGACACATTTTACACTCACGTTAAATGCTTAAATTATTAGATAATTCAGGTAACAAAAACTGAGAATTTTGTTAATTTGGCACTTTACATTGTAAAAAGTATTCTTTTGGATAATTTCCCAGACAGCACAGCATGGTGTACAATAGTGTGCAATATTTAATTGTTCAATATTAACTACCATTTTTTACACATTTTCACAGTGTGTGTTATTAAAGGAATTTGTATGCTTGCGTCGCTTTTGTAAAGAAACAACCTTTCAAACTATTCAAAATTTCCTTACCAGTTAATCGATTAATCAAATTTAATTTTAAAACAATATG
This sequence comes from Argiope bruennichi, assembly GCF_947563725.1. Taxonomy (NCBI): domain Eukaryota; kingdom Metazoa; phylum Arthropoda; class Arachnida; order Araneae; family Araneidae; genus Argiope; species Argiope bruennichi. The sequence goes on along the minus strand of NC_079152.1, from coordinate 113,740,617 downwards.
TCACATTTTAAATTCACATTAACCCTTAACTGGGGACGTGCGGTCTGCGAGACCGCTAGCGATGGATTTCCTGTCACCCCTATTCTATTTTTAGCTCAGTTGAATGGATTGACCCTGTAGCTTCCTGTTTTGTGACCTTCAATACACGTGCACTTTTTCAGTCGATTTCAGCAGAGGCTTTTTAAAATAATTCAGTTATTTCTTCGAGCGCGGTCTCTAAGACCGCATCTCCTTGTTAGTGTCCCAGTGATAAACAAGGCTTAGCAGATGACGCTAAAACTTGGTCCCCGAAATATCATCTAGTTCACTGATCCTATTATGAAGCAGTGCTCCAGACACTTTTAAATGAAGCAGAAATTTATTTTAGTGATAAGGATAATTGTACAGAAAAGTTTTTCGATGAAAGTTCGCATTCAATTGATTTTGATATGTACATTCAAACATAATTAATTTTTCTAGTGATAATGTATTTTGAAAAAATTATAAAATATATTAATATACCAAGATATATATATACAGAATTTATAGGCTGATTTTTATACTAGTTATTAACCTGTATGTTTAAAATGCCTTAGAAAACCGTGCTATGGAAGTCACTCAAGGCGGTAAAAAAGAGCCAATTTTACCCAATGTCAATTTTTTTGTTTTTCATATAATTGTTGAATTTTATATTATATTGCCTTCTATATACCTTCATATACTGTAAAAATAAATATGATTTAGAAAGTAAAAAGTAATATGCTTTTTCAAGAATATTATTCATTGTAACATGTAATTTGAGAAGAAAATGTATGTTCTAAAGCATTTACTTTTTTCAATGATAATATATTTAGAAAAATTTCTAAAACATATCTATATATCAAGTAAAATATCTGAAAAATTTATTGGCAGTTCTTCATACTAATACATTCATTAAAAAATTTAATTTGAGTGTAAATGAAATGCGGTCTCGTAGCCCGCACCTCCCCAGTTAAGTCTTAAAATTTCACCTCCCCAGTTAAGGGTTAAATGCCTAAAGTGTTACAGAAATCAAGTAAATAAATTGATTAAAAGGTCATTCTTCTGTGTAATTTCCCAGGTAACATGGCACACACAGCATGGTGCACAATATTATACAATATTTTATTATATTATTAAATATTTACTATTTACACTTCTTTCCATGATGCATTTGATTCAACGAATTGTGTATGCTTGCGTCTGTTTGTTAAAGAAACGATATTTCAAACTATTCATAATTTCTTTACCAGTTAATCGATTATTTAAATTTAATTTTATATCGTTGCATGGCACCATCTAATATTAAACTACGGAAAAATAGCATTTCAAAATTTTATAGTATTTATTATACTAAGTTATATTTGAAAATAACAAAGAAGTATTCTTTTTGTTATGTCAACAAAAGCATTTTTTTTTTTGATAATATAATGTTTTTTTTATCTGTATCAACAACGTTGTGGAAGCTATTAATAGAAAATAAAAGAGTTCGATCGAAAAGTTTTCTTTCTGAGCCTCTGCAACATCAAATCTCAATTAACGTTTTCTCGAGGGGAAGTTCCAGTTAAAAGGAAAGTTTACTCTATCCTTTTCTTATTTCTTCTAACAGGTAAAGGAGAGAAGTTTATCAACTTCTTTTTCGGAGATATTGTGCAGATCCTCAATTTCTAAAACTGTTAACTTTTGTTACTACTCATTAGAAAATTAAAGTAATTTATATTTTATTTTCTTATGGTGTAATGTTTTGCTTTTATCTATGGGGTAATTTATTTAAAAATGTTACAGTGATATTCCGCAGATTTCTTTGAAATTTTCCAGAGTTCCGTTTTACTGATGATAAAAATATAATAAGAGTTCTTCAATCTATTTTTTTAATTTGTTGTATTTGCTTTTTATCACTTCATTTTAAATTATTTTGTTAATGTTGAATAAATTCCCATATCTTTTTTTAATAAATTGATGATTTAGATATCAATATATTAGAATTATTTTAAAAGAATGTAGAATTAATATGTGAATGTTTCTAATTTGTAATTTTTTAAAATAATCTCTTGGTTTTTCTATAAAATATATTATTTAATTAGTCGGTTTTTAATTCAGACCCCATCCTTCTGTTTTTTAAAAATTTATTTACAAATATACATTTTTTGACTTTTTCAAGTTTAATAATTGGAAAAAATTCCATTTTTCATAAAATGATTAAAACAAACCATATTTGTCTTTCGAACGCTGAATCATGCACTAAAACTCCCTGAAAGCCTAAAAAATATCACAGTATATATTTCCCATAAGGCTCAAAGCAAAAAAATAAATATGATCATCAAGCATTACATCTGTCTAAGTTTTATAAAAAAAACACTTTTTTAAATTAGCAAATTAGCTTTTTGCCTATCTATGGATATGATAATTGAAAAAGAAAATCATCTACAGTTGTGCTTATATCAAAATACGGATGAAATTCTTTTGAAATCTAAATAAGCCCTCATGTCTTTTTGATTGGAAAAAGGACATAATGGTAACTAGAAGATCTCTATATTGGATGAACTTTGGCATACAAATTTATCACCAAATTAAGTAAAAAAATGTTGAGCCATATTTTCCTACAAGTTGAATGCTGTATTGCGTTTAATAATGGTTCAATTTTATGAAGCTTTCATAGCCGTAATGTAAATATTTCATATAAAGAAATACCTATACATTTATTACAACCTTTTTAACTCAGAGTTTCACCAATTTATAATAAGATATTTATAAAAATATTTCACGGCTTTTATACTTAAAAGTGAGGGCTAATTTTCCATGTACACTGAAAAGCATACTTCTTACTCGGTCGGCAATTCACACACTCCGCGTGAAGAGATAGAAAGATGTCCAGTAAGCACATTCATTTTAAAAGATCCCTATGTTTCCCTTACTTGTGATTGACATGTATCAGAAATCACTATCGGAATCTTAATAATAACACTGTGAAAAAATATTTTCCCTATCAATATCTCATGTTTTATATAAGACGAGGGATAATTAATTTCTCCCTCTTCCCTCTTATCTTGCCTAATCCGTTGCTGAGAGCGAACGTGCTTTGTCCGCGCCTCTTGTAAATAAATCATGCCTGCCACCCGGGAGAGAATAAAACGAATTTAAAAATGCAAAATCTCTTCACTGCTTGTTGCACCTGGCTTCTGCTTCACATAAAATAATACTTACATTTAAAGAGACGTTAGGATAGTTTTCTGGACAAAATTGTCGAATGAATTTAAAGAATTAAAATTAAATCCATGGGTATATATATATAAGCATTTTTTTATGTGATGCTGCTTTATTTACATATAAGGTGATTGATAACAAAGGATATATATATATATATATATATATATATATATATATATATATATATATATATATATATATAGCATACCTTATTCCAATCAACTGCTGTTCATGAGAATGATGCATCTCGATTAAAGTTTTTCCAGACTGAGCTTTGAGGCCCGTCTATCCATTTCTTTTCCCAAATGTCCAACAATATCCGGAGAAAATGATAAATGAGTAGTGTTTCGCTTTCCTCTCATAATCACCTCTACTCACTTCCCCTATCCATCGGTCAAGAGTAGCATCTAGAACTCTCTTCTGACATAAATTCTTCTTTGTTGACCAAACAATTGCTCGGGATCTGTGCAAAGTTTGGTAAGGAAAAAAATATTTCAATATTAAAGAGAAATTGGAATCCTTGTATGTATGGGTGTGTGTGTGTGTGTGTGTGTGTGTCTTATAAATCTACAAGCTAGATCGTTTTATTTAAATCTATCAAATAATGGACATATATCCATTGGAGGATGAAAAAGAAAAGATTTAAAAAAACATTAAGCAAAATTTAGGCGTTTTACTGTGATAACTTCTGATTATACACTTGCACAAAATTTTACAACATTGAAAATACATTTGAATTTTACAACATTTCAAACTTTAAAAGAATGTCTTTTTAATATTAACGATTTATTGATCAGGCAAATTTTTTTCTAAATGCTGATTTTTCAAAAAATATTTTTGCCTAATTTTCAACAATCCATTACATTATTGCCCTGAAATTCAAACTATTTACATTGGTTCATCAAATATTTAATTGTGTGATTTTCTTTCTGATTTTAATACTAAAAAAAAAGGATTCTGTTCACCGGTATTTTCGACCGGTTAGATCTTCTAGTAGATTTGTCTGTGTAATCTTTAGAAGATAAATAAAAAGTGGTTACGTTATCGCAGAATTTGGAAATTAGATGACCTGTATATTTACTTTTTCAACAACTTTATGATGTTATGAGATTATCTGCATGAAAAAGATTCCTAAACATAATAAAATGAAATGTAAGACTTCAGTTTCAAATAATATGGCAGAATATTGGAAATAAAATTATATTGAATCGATTAATCTGAAAGGAATTATAACCAATATCCCCATTGAACAAGCTGATCATTTGCGGCGATTAGAAATTAATATTTTAGATTTCACGCAAACTAGAAATATGTTTGATTAACATATCAATTATTGTATCAGTCAACAATCGTTGTATATATTTCTCATTAAATTTTCATAACGATTCTCTGTTAAATGCAGTAAATAATAAATTCTTCAGCTATTTAATTTGCATTCTATATTTTTAAGAATAAATATAACGATATGTATGGATCATAAACAAGTTGAAATTAAATCCGCAACTTCATTCCCTAACTTTAGAACTTCCCCGATTATAGTAATAAATTTCGTGTCGAGTTATAGTTACCTCAGCAGAAGTGAGACTAAATATGAAAATAATAGATGGCGTTTACTACTTACACTAGTTATCTCTTCCCGGGGTAACATAACTTGTTGCATAATGTTGTAGAGTATGTTACAGTATTATATTATTCAATATTTTACAATATTATATAATATTGCGAATATTGTTTAACATGATACAATATTGTACAATAAATGTATGCTACTAAGATCACTGAGGAACATCGAGCTCAAGTAAAGAACTATATAAAGCATGACAAATCCTTAAGTGAAAATCACACCCTCATTAAAACTGGATACGGTGATGCTGTAGAGAATGAAGATTGTATTGAAACTCTGTTGTTTCGATACCTGTGTCTTCTCATTTCCCAACTTTTAGTGCAATAGTGATTAAGTTAAAACAAATCGAAGCTTTTACTTCGTATTTGTGTTATAATAATTAAGCTATCTCAGATTACTAACCATTTGAGGGGATAATTTAGCTATAATATCTCTTATTTTGATTTTAATTTATTTAAAATATTTTTACGCAACGTATCGGGTGTCAGAAAAGTTAAGTTATTTCCATTTAAAAATTAAACGCATATTTCAAAAACTGACATAAAAAATACAATTTTATATATATATATATATATATATTGGTAAGAAAAAATACTGAAATAGAAATATTGTATCTAACATTTACAAAATTATTTTTTATTCTCCTATTTTATGGTATCCAATTCGTATTCATCCGTAAGGTTTTTTTTAGTTAAAAGGTAATATTGTTTGGAGAGCAAAAAATTATTACAATGTACAAATTATAGCGCTAATAATATTAAAAATGCATCAAAAGATAGTCTCATACAGTGAAGGAGTTTTGAATTACATAAAATATTCTGTATCATTTATTTATAGTGTTTAAAAATTTTTAAGAAAAAAGATATATTATTACTGAAGAAAGGTATATTATTTCATTGTAGTCTTCACTATAAGTCTTTGTGTGCTTAAAATAATATTCAATATGAAATTCCTCTTTACTCTTCAATATAATAATATTAGAACTCTAGGGTATCCTTTTTATTTCAATTAAATGCAGCTGCCATGAAAATAAAAATCTGTCAGCTAAGTTTTCAATACAATTAATCTACATATTCTTTTAAAAGCTGTTTTTCAACGAAGCACTTATTCCAGCAGATATTTTACTGAGTCTCTGATTTGAAGAATATCCTTGTAGTTTTAAAAGTTTTCGTATTTTCTTTAGCCTACATTTTATCACATTGAAAAATTAATATATTCTCAAAAAATGTTCTCTTTGTTATATTATTGAAGCAATAAGAAAAGCATAAAAATCAAAACATTCACCAAAACTTCACTGGTTTTCTTTATACAAGTTGTTCTTTATACCGGATGGTGGTCCAATCTTCTACGACATGCTTTTCAATCAATCATCTTGGTTTATATAAAATAGAAGTAAATATTCGACACTAAATCCTAAATTGCATTTTTGGCAAACCATTTTATGCGTTTTGTACAGTTTTTAAGCTGACATTGCTTTTGTTTCTCATTTGTATTTCTAACTAATAAATGATAATTTCGCTATTTCAAATAGTTTGAGGATTTTTATTAATTACTCTAACGTTTCCCACAATATTTCAAAGTGAACACAATCCCAGATATTAACAATAATAAGACATTGAAATTCAAGAAGTTTTGCAGATTGTTCTAGAATAAAAAGAACTGAAAGCTTTCAAGATGCAACCAATGATGTCTTAAATACTCTTATATAGGCATAATGGCCCATACAGTTTTTTGAAGAGAAAATATATTTTCATTGGATTGTCAAACAAGTTTCTACTATTTTTAAACATATTAGAACAAAAAACACATGATGATATATATGCCTTCTGCATTCCACCTTTCTTTCTTCTCTCCAATTTTGTAATGCATTTTGTGCCTTCAAAATTAGAGATGACAGATACAACTCTATTATCGTTCCAACAAAGCTAACTTTTCATTTTTAGTTCAAATTTTCTATCGAATGTTCATCTTTTCCAACATTCTCATTTTACTCTCTCTAATTTAGTAAAGAACTTCTTGACTATGAAACAATCAAAAGATCATACGATGTGAAATAAATTTCCAAAAAAATGTTGCGCTTTGCTGGAGTTTCAAAAAGCAAATCGCAATTATCAACAGCTGTTTGAAATAACGATTCCTTTTCTTTATTCATTCTCATAGACTTCAAATACAATCTATTTCTGTTCTCCTGGCTATAATATAAATATATGCAATCATGTTTTCAGCTATCATATCGAAACTTTACATAAGTTATTTTCTTGGAAAACATATCAACTATTTTTTTGATAATGTTCATTATAAAATAATTCTTGAATTGATAAAATATTTGATGCACAATTGGTCTATTTTATTATTTCGCCATTAGCAATTTTTAGAACATTTAGAAGTTCTTTCTTACAGTTCTTCATCTAAAATATTTTAGCCATAAGTATTGCTAGTGCAAGTATTATCCTTTTTTTTATTATCAGTGATAACAACTAAGAATGTGTTAAATCAAATGACAGTATTACCATTAATTATTAATATTAGAACTATCAAACTTGACATTATGTACATTGGAGAGTGGAAATGTGAACCCCATTTATTTCCGAAATATTCTTAAAATATTACAATCCAAATTATTTGCATAATCTCAAAAATCAAAAATTTATCTTCTTAAATATACAATTTAGCTTTTATCAATACTTCGATTTCAAATAAAATTAAATTTTATATTATTTTTTTAAATTGTTATTTTTGACCAAAATTGTGTTTTTAAAGTAAGTATATACCTGAAGATATAGTATAAGAGAACGTTTATGTATCTGTGTGCTGCAAAAGGATTCAGACTTGAAGAGGACCTAGTTCCAATGAATATCTACCAATTTTCACTTCAGTCTCTTTCCTTACTTCATATCCCTGTCCTATCAAATAGTGTTATAAAAAATTATTTCTACATAATTCTATGCTTTTCAAAAATTCATCAACCTTATTTCAGTCATGTTATACAGGATTTTCATGCATACACTATTGATAATATATTTCAGATTAATATATAATATACATTTTCAGCGGAAAGCGATAATAAATATAAACAAGTTGAACCTATAGATATGCTACCTTTCCCTCTACTCCTCCCTTTATTCTATATATATATATATATATATATATATATATATATATATATATATATATATATATATATATATATATATATATATATAAAAGCTTAAAGGACAAAACCTGCTAAATAAATTTTAAGACAAATTAATTATTTTGTTAATATTTGGAAATGTTTTTAATTTGAATCGATTTAAGATTGTATCTTTCTTGAATATCAATATTTCTATTTAAAATTGAAACATATTATAAAAATATTAACTAAAAAAATAAAAATTATTTTTTTATAAATTCACGTATATGAAAAGTGCATGATCGAGCGAAACAAATGTTATGCAAAAAAATACAGACTTTCTGTCCATTCCATTCATTAGTTTTAAGAAATAGTATTAACGTTATATAGAACATTGGTTTATATACATATTTTTATACCTATTAACCTTATTTTATTACATGTTCACATGAGTAAATATTTTTTAAAATAGTATGCTATGATTTCTTTCTTCGGGCCTTCAAAAGTCAGTTTTCGTTAAATAAACTTTTCTCAAATATAAAATACGAAAGTTTTCCTAACTCATATATCACTATATGCGGGTCGATAAACAGACCTTTTCGAATGTGTGCAAATATATTCCTGCAGCTTAGATCAACAGCTGTCTGAATGCAGGCAGACAACGTCGAGTAAAAGTTGTTTTTTTAGATATGCTGAAACACGTTACTGAGCATTTAATGTGGGTAACTGAAAAAAAAATGAAAAAAAAAAAAAACACTGCTAAACAAGATTTTTAAAAAATTGCACGTATTATGCAGAGTTTTTTAGGGAAAATCCAATTCCTACACCACTTATCCTTTACTTACACTTATAAAAGTAATACACCGAGTTAACGTTTGTGGGACGATATGTGGTTTTATTATCAGAAATAAGCATTGTATATTTTTACTTTTTTCATCACTATCGATACTGTCAGATTAACTGTCGTTGAACTGTATAGGATATAGTTAATCCATTAAAAATTTTAATCAACAGTTATGCATACTTTTGAGTTATCTCATTTATTTTCGGGCGCTTCATTTGGAATGACTGGACAATTTATTTCAATTCTTTCATGTTCGTAAAAATACTTTTTTTGTATGTGTTTCATAAGGGTATTAAAAGCATTCATATCCTTTTAAAATGAAATTTGTGATAAAACAACTTTTGTATAACGGCTGAATTTGTGTCCATTTTAAGAAAAAAAGAACTTCTGTTATGAAAATACAGATAGTTTAAAATATATATTTTGAATTTGTTACATGAGTAAAATCATGTTTGAACAAGATAGTTTCTTTTTATCTGATGAAATTAAGTATGGTAAACTATTCTCAATATGCACCAAAAGGAATATATCGAACATCTGTGCATTTAATTTGATCGAGAAATAAAGCAGGAGCAAAAGTTAATTGAAAGGCTGTTCTCATTACACTGGAACAGTGAAACATGCAATTAATCTCAAATATCGAGGTGAATATTTGAGAAAATAGTATGGTTGTATTGCAAGTCAAACACCGCAAGCAGTCACAGCCTTTAAATCTTTGGATTTCGAAATCTTAGAGCATCCTTAATTTCTGCTATTCATTTGGACTTCTCAGAGAGATACCTTATATGGAGATGTTCCTTGGCACTCATAAAATGCAGTGCATTGCATTAACATTAATTAGCCGTTCATCTGGAAATCTTCTCCAAGGAAATACAGTGGCGTAAAGAGCGCTTGATTAAATATATATTAATGGCAGATAGCCAAGTAGAGAAATGATATATCTCTGTTAATCTACTGTTCAAATGTAATTCCTCAGGAATAAATAAATAAAATTCTAAAATTGTTACTATTTTTTTATAAAATGTAATAAATGCATAGAAAATTTTACATGAAATAAATTTATTTTAAATTAATTACATTTACATATGTTTGACTATTTGATAGTTTATAAATGAAAAATTAATTTAAATCCTTCAACAGATTGTTTAATAAAACTCAATTTAAAAAATATAATTAATATCTAACTTTTACTGAAAATTATGAGAAAATATATTGAATATCATATTTTGATTTTCAAATTGAACCTTCAGTAAAAAAATTATTTATACTACTACTACATACATTTGATTTAATATATTTTATACCATTTAAAATTTTCGCATTTTAAAAATATCATGAAACTTTCTCGGGAAAAAAAGGAGCTATAAGAAAAGCGAATTACCTATTTTGAGCCAATGAGTCTGAAAACATTTTTGACCTTTCGAATCTATACGCATTATTTAGATATAATGCGCAAATGTTTTCTTTTCCCCAAACAAATTAAATACTTTAAAACGATTAATTTTAATTTCTAAAAAATTGTTATCCATGTAGTTTAAAAATATACTGTCCAATTTTGTTTCAAGCAAAATAAAACTCTATAATAAAATTGAAACGACTGAACATATCCGAGAAACGTAATTTAACCCCAGCTGAATATTGTCTGCTGTAATATTTTAGATTTCTTTCAGAAGAAATAATGACAACGACCGTCACATTTCTTTACTTTCAGTGAATACTGACATTAGAAGAAAAGAAATAAAAGAATCATGGTTCCGTGGAAGCACAATCCATTCATTTGAATATACACTGTCACGTAAGACTTTATTTATTTCATGCATTTTAGAGATGAATTGTTTTTAAAAGCTGTAGATTCTCAAAAGTTTATTTGAAAGAAATATTTTTCTTTCTTGGGCAGTTTTTCAGGTTTATTTGTGTAATTTAATTCTATTACATTTGGTTTCAATACATTTTATGCATTAAATTATTTTTTAAAAGTATCACTACCTTAGTGCTGTCATTTTAAAAGATATTTTCAAAAGACAAGATTTTAGAAGAAAAAAAATTCGGACTGAACGTGATAACAAATAAGAGAATTTTCCAGTATCATTTTCTTTTCAATTTGAATAACCCTACAGATTCAATTTTGATAATTGAAATAATAATGTTTGATGGTTCAGAATGAAAAAGTCACCTTCGTTATTCTTCACGTGAAAAATAAATGAAATATTAAATAAATATAACAAAAATATACAGGAGAGGTAAAAACGATCTACCAGCTTTATTTTGGCATTATTCATGATATTATCATGTGAAACGTATTATTTAAAAGGTTTAAAAGGTTGTGGCATTCTTTCCAAGAATTCAGAATTAGAAATTTCATAAAAAGTATATGTATGCATTGAAATAAGAACAAACTTTCCAATACGCAATTTCCAATGGAAGATCTCATTTTCCTCTCTAAATTTCAAAATTACTTCAAAAGTTATTCTCAGAAGGGAATTGTATTGAACTATATTCATTTATTTCGGAATTACGTATTAACATAATTTTAATTCTCTAAACTTAGTTTAAAACTTTAGAGTTTTATTCCTATTTTTGAAAACTATATAGATTTTGTCCGGCTATATTTTTTTCCAGAAATTTAAAATATTCTGCAATATCTGTATGCAAGTTTATGATTTAAAAGTAAAAAAGTACTTATATTATATTTTAGGGTCGATATATTTCGTAAGGTATATATATTTCGTAAATAATGCGCAGATGTTATGTAAATATTAGCATACATTTTGGGCCTTATATGACTGAGATTTACTGCTGAGTATATTTTTCATAAAAGTTGTTTGCTTTCATTTATTAAAATCATTGACATTTTATATACTTACTCAAAAATCATTCATCAAATTCATAGTGAATTTGTTTGGAAAATGCATATAATTTGATAGTGATAAATCGAAGAAGATTTATGAAGCTTTTAATTCTAAATTCTTTGAAAGTACATCACCTCCTCTCAAATGATACTTTTCGTATGAAAATATCATGAACAATGCCAGAGTAAGGATGATGGTTTTTTCCTCTCCTCTATATAATTTATTTACTATTTATTATTTTTGCTTGACAACTTAATAATTCCAACGGAACAATATCAGTAATAAATGTCCCTCTAATCAAAATGAAATTCAAGAAACAGTAAGGATTTCTAAATATAGTTACTGTAGTCATTTATGTTTATAAATTCATTCACCATTCGAATTTATTTAATATTAGTTATTTGTTCAGTATGTAAACCCCAACATTATCTAAAACTGATAGAATGAAATACAGCCGCTCTGATCAGATATAATTATTTTAGTATGTATGTATTTTATTGTGATACATTGCTTTCCAAGTGTAATTTCCGCTCATACAAAAAAAATAAAAATAGAATGCAGTATCTAGTAATTTTCCTGTTGTAAGCGAGTTAAATTTACATGATAAATGCTACCCACTATACATCCGTTACTTTAATTTTGTATTAATATTTTTCCCAATTTGATTGAGGTTTAAAAGCACAAAATAAATTGTAGTATTTGCTTGCTATTTAAAACAATAGAATCAATGTGTAACAATTGATTTTAAACATTTGTTTCTTTTTTCCCTAGTGAAAGCTAGAGATTTTTATTACAATTAAATAAGTTGAAGAAATTATTAAGTCTGATATTGATTTTCTAAAGAAACGGCTTAATCTTTAAATCGAAAATAAGGCGCGTTTATGTATGTATCTTAGGAAACAAAAAGTTAAGGTTAATCCTTTTTGAAACGGAAGTTCAAACACATGGCATTTAATATCGATTCAAGTAATAAAAAAAATTACTAAAATGTGTTTGCTTTAATAATTTGGCAAATGTGAAATATGATTAAGGTTATTTTTGTATATTTATGTTCTTCGTGGATTTATTGATCGTTTATTATATTTATTTTCTCGGAGGTTATTATATCAAGCCACATATATATCAGAGGTTACATGGGTTTATTGATTCCAAAGCGCCCCTCAGTATTAAATTTAATGTGCAATTCGGTCTCATTGTCAATTAACTTCATTGAAGTTTGATCTCGATATTTTGATATTTTTTTATCAAACTCAATAATTATGCTATTACAATTTTAGATAAATGGCAAGAATAGGATACTGAAATGTGTTGAATGGATCTTATTTTATACATATAAATATGTGCATTAGGGTCAAACGAAAAAATTAATTTTTGGTTTTTAATTTGTAATAGTGCAGAAAAGTTGCCCTTTGGTGAAGATAAAATGAATTTTAAATATGAAAAATATTGGAGCAGGTCTTATGGTGCAGCAAAGACGTTTAAGTTTCATAAAAGTGAAATGTTTGCTACATTTTAGATTTTTCACGAAATAATCAACTTTTGATTTTTAATTTTTAATAAAGCGAAAAAGTTGCCTTTTGGTATAGATGATAAAAAATAATTTTAAAAAAATATTAGAGTGTATCTTGAGGTGCTGCAAGGACGTTAACGTTTCATAAAAATACACTTTTGAAACTTTTTAAGGATTTTTGCGTGCCTTGATTATGAAATAAAAAGCTTTAAATAGGCGTTGTTATATTAATAAAACTGTAAAAACAGTTTTATTATTTCACTGGCATGGCACTGAGTCGTCGCCGGAAGGGTTGTTATTGAGTTAAGGTGGAGATTTGTCTGCGTCCGGTGACAAGGACAAAGCTGGTTTCATATCAGTAGCTTTGCCGAGTTCAGTTGAGTTGGCGTCTCCGCACCGTCTATCGTGTAACTGATTTGTTAGTTTGTGCGCTGGTGTGCCTTGCTGTGAGTAAAAGGGGCTCAGGCCAAATTAGTGAAGACAATAACAATATCGGAGTGTACTATTTTTGGAACATTTAGTGATTTGCTTGAAGTGATTTGCTACTGACGAATCTAGTTTTGCTGCTATATTAGACATAACCTGAAAATTGCTTCAGAGAAAGATCCTTCTGTAAGCGAAATATGTGACACTAAAGTTCCGATAATAGAACAAATATGGTCAAGAGTTTCTATTCCCGTTGCTTCTAGCAAAAGAATTTCACAAATAATAAAAGCTTATCATGCTAAATACAGGAATTTATTAAAGTCTAAAAGCAGAAAATGTTCAAATATGTTTGATTCCAATCTCACAAAATTTAGATAAGAATCTATACGCTTATTTGTTATTGCTGCCCTGTATGAAAGAGAAAGAAAAAGCGCCAGTTATGGAATAAAAGGTCCTAAACGATCAACGCTCTGACAGGAAAAGGGCTATAGTAATATTGATATTGTTACCACAAGCGCTTTGGGGAAGACAGAAGCAAGAAAGAGTAAGGAACTACAGAGAATAGAGAACTACAGAAAAGTTTAATCAAGAACAGACAAAAACTACCAGTGCATAAACGATTACTGGCAACAATGACACCACTGAAGAACAACAGTGTTCTTTACAAGAAGAAGCAAACGAACCAGATCCATCAAATAGACGAGAAGAGATAACTACCAGGTGTCTGTGTGGTTTAATATTAAAACTTTCATGTACTTATGGTTCCAAACATCTTTTTAACCTTATCTCGTTTTCACGCTATCTCTCTGACGATCTCAAGAACGTTACAGACCAGATTATTCAAGGAAGTGGGTACTTCGCTGCTTCAGAAAATAGACTTTTGTCCATGCTAAGTGATGAACGTAAAATTCAAAGAGAACTTGGTTTACGACGTGTTTTAAAAGCAAGAACAGAAAGGAAAGACAGAGTCAGGAAGTTTAAAGTTCCAAAGATAAATTTCGATGCAAAGGATTACATCGACATTATCTCATGGCTTGAAAGTGACGTAACTGAACCCCCCCCCTTGCTAAAACATGTTTCTAGTGACTCTGTCAAAGACTATACAGAAGGCATCTGAGCCGGTTCAGTAGAGGGGACTTGTAGAGGGGGGTTGTCGACTTTCCTTGGCGTTCTTGTCACATGCAAGCAGTGGAAAGAGCTGTGAATCTGGTGGACGAATCGGCTCAAAATGCCTGTAGTTCAATCGCAAGCAAAGGATACATAAGAGTGAAAATTGCCTTGCGTGTAAATATGCCAAAATTTAATTTTTTTAAAAGACAGTTTAATGTGTCAATGAAGTAGAAACAAACATTTTGCAGCTATAACATTTGTAATCGTTATTGATACAGAAATAAGAAACGCAAAACTTGACATAAAAATATTTTATTACTACACTTTGTAATTAATAATTTTTTCCAAGTGTTTGTTTATATATGTATTTAAAATCGTCTTTTGTAACATTATATGAATGAAAAATTCATAAAAATATTTGATCAAAGTTTATAATTTTTCAATTTTTTACAAACTTTAAGCTCTTCGTGGCACCTTGAGATATTGTTGTATTACAAGCAGAATTTTTTAAAATTATTTTTGAACCTAAAAGAACCTTTGGTAATAGTAAGAACCGTTTCTCTACTATTACCAAACTAAAAATCAAAGAAAAATTTTTTAAAACCTTTTTTAATTTTTTTTTTTTTTACAAATTTGAAGCTTTTTGCGACACTTCAAGATAATGTAATATGGAAATAAAATTTTTAAAAACTGTTTTTGAACCTAAAAGGCAACTTTTCCGCACTATTATGAAGCTAAAATCTAAGAAAAAATTTGAAAGAGCCATTTAATTTTTTTTTAAATTAATTTCAAGCTTTTGCGGCACCTCAAGAAAATGTAAAGTTGCAACCCAATTTTTAAAAATTGTTCTTGAACCTAAAAGGCAGATTTTCCGTACTATTACCGGAATAAAAACTAAAAAAAAAAAAATGTAGGGCATTTTCGTTCCACCTTAATGTGCACAATTTCACTTAGCATTTTGAATATGGAGATACCTAGTGATGTAACCCTATATTAATGTTTTCTACAAGCCATTTCTCCTTATCTGCAGAAACATAAAAGAAATCAAATTAATATTAGTTTCAGCCATTTAGTTTCAAACCTTTTCGTTCCTTTTTAATATATGTATTTGCAATCAATTTTATATAGTGAAAAAGGAATGTTTACTCCCAATAGTAAGCTACTGCAAAACAAAAGTCATAAAAACTCTCCATGTATATCATATTGTGCAAGATCTGTGAATGATGGAAAATTTCATCTAATCTTCATTTCCCTGATTACTTTGTATTTAGAGGTCATGATAATGGCAATTTTCGAAGTGAATTCCTTTTCAGGAACCTTGATTTTTTTAAAAATTAAACTTCCTTTTATAATTGACTTTTGAATAAAATTTAATACCCAGGACATTATAATTTATAAATGATATAGCATCTAATAATCGTCAGAATGGAACAAAAATTCATAGGCAATGTCATCAAATTTTTCTAAAATATTACTGGGTCAGAGCCTAAATATCTTGATCGGAGGGTCCTTATGTCAGACCCAATTTCACAAATAAACCCTTTATTCACAGGTTGATACATATTAAACACGTTCAAAGTTAGACGTCTACTCGCTAGTTTGCTATGGAAATTTGAAAATGGATACTTCTCAGGTATTATCATAATACTTATAATTAAGATTTAAATTTCGAGATCTATCCCAAAGTAGGCATCTTTTCGTGCGATTCTACTCAATTAAATCTAGAATATAGATTCTGCATATAATTTTATCTCATTATTTTTACATTATAACATAAATAGCACTGTACTTTTTATCAGACGTAGCTGTTACCTTCTTGTTATGTAAGTCTTGTAATTTAACGTAATTCATTATGTACCGACTGACTATCTGTAGTTTTTATAATTTTTGGTTCGATGAATTAATTATTCTTTATTTTCTTATTAGTATACATGTTTTATGACGAATAGCCATTTAAGTACTTTCTATCAATATTTTCAGCAATCAAAATTTATCTAAAGATATAAATATTAACCCTTGACACTACTGAACAAAATTTGATGCACATGTTTCTTAACATCTAGGATTAATTGCGGTATTGAAAATTGTATACATTTTAAAGTAAACAAAATAGGGTTAAATGATTTTAAGATTGTTTTAACATATTGAACAAAAATCATTTTTACAACATCTTAAAATATGAAAAATTAGTTTTTTTTAAATTTAAATTTTAACCCATTAAAAATATTTCGATAATTTAAATCATTTTTTTTAATTTTTATGAAATGACAGTTAAATTACTGTTATTTTAATTACTAGAATTTAAAATATATTAAAGATTTTAATATATATATAAACAGTGTGCAGGGTTGTTATTATCATAAATTTCCTTTGTTATATGTCAGGATCATTAAATTAATAATCTCTACAACATTTCCTTTTGAGAATTTAAATTTATAAAGTATTAAATGATGTAAGGAGAATATAGAGTTTGGAAACGCATGGAATACACTCCATTTAAAATAAAAAAATATATTTGAATATTTTCTAACCATAACATCATTAAAATTCAGAATATTTCTATACAAATTATGATTTAACAGAATTTTCATGTTGTTATACCTTTCCTCCTAAGGAGATGCTAGAGTTAACAGCTTCAAGCAATTTGAATAAATCACAGTTTTCTTAAGCCAACATTAAATGCCCGTTTTAATAAATAACCGCATGAGTTTAGAGACAACATGTAGATTCTACTGTGAAATTCTAATGACATCGTGCAGAAAGATTTCAAAGTTAGCTTAATGTATCCAAAGTGGTTGAAATCTTAATATTGTTTTCAAAAGAATTATATTAAAATTTGATTAAACCTCTAACTTATTAAAATTTTTAGTATATGGTAATTATTAATATTTGAAATTCCATATTATATTTTAAGCATTGCATAAATATGTTTGTTTGTTTCTTATGGCACTTGCCACTGACAAGCCCGCTGTTACGAAGACAGCGATTTAAGCCTGAGGGGGACGTCTCTTATTTTTTATAGCAGCGCCAACTAGGGCCAAGAGTACGACTTTGCTACTCACGCATCACTCTCGCTTGCACAACCCCTTTTTACAGGAGGGCACATTCACACATCTCACAGATAGAACAACAGAAGAACAACCATGCCCAAACCGGGACTCGAACCCGGGACGCCCAGATCACGGGGAAGACCAGGACGCCGGCGCATAAATATGTATTATATCATATAGATAATTTATTGTGCCTCCTAAATCTCGTATAAAGACTTATGTTTCTGGAATAAAACTTTCAAAAGTGTAATTTCTCATTCTGAAGTTTATTCAGTTGATAACACTTGGGATTTGAATCATTTTAAAGTAAGCCAAAGTAAGAGTTGATAAATATTTTTAATGTTTTTGATACTTCTTTTGCAAAAAGGATTTATAACAAAACTAATTTTTAAGAATTTTCAAATATTTTATGAAACTGACTCACAATTTTTCAGATACTATAATGAATAATCCGTTATAATACAAAATGGTATCATAAAAACAAAAGATCTAATCGAATGTACAAAAGCAAATAATATTCACTTAAGAGCAAAAGTAGGTAATGTCATCCAAAAAATATTAAATTTTCGTTATCTCATACAAAGATTCTTTACAAGATTCAATACAATTTTCGAAACTTTATTTCTGGAATGGAATTTCTAGAGGAAAAAAAGATTTCAGAAAAGTTATAGACGCATTAGCATCCTAATCGCATCTGATAGCACAGCATCGCAAAATTTTTCTTGGAATTTAGCTTCGTCCTGCCTCTTTATAACTCTCCCTAGTAAGTTTCAGCACATAAATATGCAAATTTTTTAGTTCAAGGTACATGAGGTAATACCAATTATTAATGAGAAATCCATAATGCAAATAAAGTAAATATGCTTTACTCTCATAATAACGCCATCTGGCATCTTTAAATGGTTTTGTGACCTTAATCATTATCCTTTACTTCTTACAATTGATATAAACCTTTTCATTTTGTCGATTTACTTTTAAATAACCTGAATAGGATTAAAATGCAGAGAATAGTTTTTAACACAAGATTCAATTATTTCCTATAAAAAAGAATTAGGAATATCTATGTTAGAACAAAAAATGACAACGCGTAAATAGAGATTATAATAATTTTACAGCATTTTAAAAATATGCCCCCACTATGACCCTAATAATTATTAACAAGATATAATTTATATTATTTTTTAAATAATATCTTCCTAAAAATATGAAAAATAATTACACTTTATTTTTGGTGATAATTTTTTTTATTTATTTGGGCAGGATCTTTAAATGCATTTCAAATTTTGTTTTTATATTTTGCCTGCATCTTTCACTTTTTTCATCATTTGGTAGTTTTTATTCCTGGTTCATATTATCGCTTTCAAAATAAGCCACAATCAATGTAATTATTGGGAAAATTGATTAAACAATAAATTTTATGAAAAAAAGAAATGGAAAAAAATATAATACAGCTTTTTCGTTCTTCAGTTTTTTTTTTTTTTTTTTATAATGTGATTATTCAAATAGGTATATATTTTCTTACCTTAAAACTTTTCATGAAATCAATCTCATTTTGAATAAGAACATACTTAACTTTCTTCAAATTATTAATTCTAATTTTTTAATTTAAATTTGCAATTATCTATCTACATATTTAAAACAATAAGAAAAACTAAGATCTGCCAGCTCCAACCGCTAGCCTAATTTCGCCATTACTCACATGAAAGCTCATTATCTCTAGATATATTTTCAATAATCACTTGTCTTCAAATATCCTCCATTTTTATAAGGCGTTTCAAACAACTTCTTTGCCTTCTCTATGTGAAAAAGATGCGATAATATTATTCAGCCACGTTCATGGTACGGATTTTTAAAATTTTCATTTCTTATGGAGCCTTATAAATTTGACATTTGTCGTCTACCCCTCACCTTCATAAATCATTGAAACGTATTGCAAAATAAAACTTTGGTTCTATTCATCAATCTACAGATTTAAAGCAAACGTGAAAATCAATACCATTCTCCACAGCCCCAACCATTCCTCTGAATTCATCCATTTTCGTTTCATATAAAAGCTCATGATACATACATAAGTCATGAATGGCCGCTTGTCCACCACGGGCCCCAATATTCAAGAAAAACCTCAATATAATTATTTTATTGTACATTCTTTAAGGGGAAAAATGATACAATAGAGTCTCTCAATCCCAATCGCTGATTAAATTTGGCAAACAGTTTGCTAATGATTCTATCATTGGAGTTCAAGGCATTTAGATTTCATAAAAGGTCACCAGCCTACGCTTCTTTTCAAATTAAAGTGAGGTAATCAAATTGGCAGCGTCTGCCTAAAATCACTACTGCCTACTGAGGCCCCGAGACTTTCCCGCACTGTTTTCAGGATAATCTAACTTCTGCTACTCTTGTATTTCTTTCATGTGTTCAAACTCGCCTACAGAACAGTGTAGACTCTTCATTAGTCTTATCAATGATGATATCTACAAAATCTATTAAATAAAGCACTTAGATTCTATTTAAAAACTCCGCCATCTATTAACATTTTTCGTAAAATTAGTTTTTGATTTAAACTGTAAATCTTTTGTTCAGATGTCACTGAAATCAATTTTCTGGCATCAACCACGGAAGTAAATATTTTTTTTGTGACAATATGCAAAACAATTACTTATTTATTTTCACATTTCAATTATTTTAATTAGTAATTATTTTTAATTACTAATAATTAATAAACATTACTTATATCATTAGCAATATGTAATATAATATTCACCTTATAATAAAGACAAATATGTGTGTTGGCGATCTACAGGCCAAACCGTTTCATTTAAAGTTGATGGACTTGGTATATATGTATATACGTTGGAGAAAAGAAATGTGCATCTCGGAGTGATTTAATTAGAATTTAAATGAATTAAAAATAAGAGAATTGTTAGCATTTTTACATGAAAACTAGAAGTATAAAAGCTCAAAAAAATTATCTTACACCATCTTAAAATTTAGAAATTTTTTTTTCAATTATATTAATTTTTGACGAGTAACTTTTAAAATATTTTTATATTTTTTCATAAAAAATGTTTTGAACCTTTTTTGAAACAATATATTTCAAGTAAAATAAAAATGAACTTTAAATTGCATAAAGACGTTACTAGAAACGTACGTAGAAAAATATACTTTTAGCAATATCTTGTCATCACGAGATGAAAGTTTAACATAGAAGATGAAAATTTGTAGCACATGTTATGTATGAAATGAAATAAATATAAGGGATTTAAGGAAAATAAGATTTATATATACAAATTGCCCTATCCAATAGCGAATTTCTAAGCTGTTAGAATAAGGCATTTGTATCTAATTAGGAAATCTATTTAAATGTATTAAGTAATTATATTTTATGAAGTTTTGGTCAGTAAATTTTCTGATGAATTACAAATATTTTTCATTTAAAAAAAATCGCTTAGTTCTATAAGTCATATTTATTAAAATATTCTTAAAAAATTAACATTTTAAATGAAAATAAAGACCCACTCTATTGTGTGAGATAAGAAAATTTGAATGTTACTATCTAGCGAATGATTATCTACTATAAAAGCGAACGATTTTGATCATCTAGAAGAAGATTCGCCAATCAGCGGCCGGTGTGTGCATCCTAAAATTGTGTACTTTTTCATTGTGCTGAAACAATAAATGATATTCTTCATTACACGACAATATTTTTCATAGAAGATTAAAATGTTTCTTGATTTAAAGGTTACATTGTCAAAAATAATTTACTAAATATGATCAGTAGAACCGAAGGAATATTTAAAATTAAAAGCTTTATCATATTTTCAGAAGTACATTTACTGACCGAAACAAAATTTTAAAAAAAATATTGTCTTTACTTAAATCCTTTAAAACAATAAAACTAAAACTAAAAATTGAATTTTATATTAAATCAGAAGAATTCTTATTAAATAATCCTTTGAGATATGACAAGAATTGTAATATATTTTCTCTAGTTACTCATTAGAATTCAATGCTGAATGATTCTATTTTCTTTACTTATATTTTTAAAACACATTTCTTGTTTAAGTAAAATTTTTTTTGTATTAATTGAAGATTAAACACATTTTAAAATTAAAGATCCATTTTTAGGGAAATGTAGAGTACAATGAGAAGAATAATATAAGGCGTCTAAAACCATACCATTTAAATGACTATCAAGGTTTGAAGCTTAAAAATATTTTGCTGAAAATGTTATTCAAAGTTACATAAAAAATTTAATTGAAAATTTTAAAGACTGCTATGTATATCGAACTAAGTGATCACCAAAGGCAGCTAGAATATGTTATTAAATTTTAGAAAGTAATCGTTAACTTTAACTGTCTGATGGCTAAAGGGGATTTTATTCAGCCCTACAATAATAATGGTCTCCACTCTAATTTTTCGTCGAAACGGAAAGGGTCTTCTTTTTCAGATGATAAAGTGAGAAATTTGATGTACATTTCTAATGATATAATATTTATGAATGGATTTCATCCATCTAGAGATGTGAATTTTTAAGCAATTTTTTTTGTTCGGATATGGGCGAATTCCTTTTACGGATTATTTTTAAATCAAAATTTTTTACATGCGTGTCACTGAAATAAAATCTCTTGAAGGCAACCCAAAAGTAAATATCTTTCTTATTTCGCATTACCAAATGAACTGTTAATGAAAAATTACTTCTGCGATAAAACACTTAAAATTGATTTATATATTATGTAATTTTAGAAACTGAAGGTACAAGGCACAATTTGAATTGCCCACAGACTCAGAGGGTTTAATATGACCCTACAACGAGAAAGTTTTTAGTTTGATTCTTATCCACAGACGAATTCCTCTCTAGAAACGAGTGTCATTCAAAATTGGAGAGAAATCCTTAATTCTGGAGTAAAAATAATATTCCTGTACTCCTTATATGCTTGAGTTACCATACTCACGGATCGACAGAAAAACATTCTGAATTTGGTACTCAGTTAAGGTTCAAACTTAGAATTTCAAGGGTATATATATATATATATATATATATATATATATATATATATATATATATATATATATATATATATATATATATATATATATATATATATATATATATATATATATATATATATATATATTTCTTGTAAGAAAGAATTTTATTCTTAGTATATTTTCTATACAAGGAAAAAAGCAAGTAGCCTAGAGTTCGAATTCAATTTGTTGGTCGTATTTCTTCAGTAACTTTTAACTTTCCTGAGTACCTTCTGCTTCTCGTAGAAAATCCGAGGATAACATTTAAGGTTACCACTGTGCCTGCTGCATTGCTAACCTCTTTTTCTGTTTTCATTCTTCTCTTCAATATCTGATCGATTGATATTTTATTTTATCAAGGAAATATTTTTAAACATTTTTTCGAGTTATTCGCCTTATTTGTCAAAGAATACTACAAGATCATTCAGTGTCATAGCATAAGTTTCTTCTGGATTTAATTCTCTATTTTCAATTTTCTGATTATTTCTTCGATCATCACACCTTTCCAAGCTACTGTTTGGCATACATAATGGAAGAAGATACTGAATGAGTATTTAAGAGCTTATCGTTACAATTGCATAAAGATGATATCGATATTACCAATCGATTTTTGTTTTAAAATTATTTATGTACATTTCCCATTCCACACTAAATTCTTTAAATACATTTTCCATTCCATTGTCATTCGCACTTCCCATTCTGCACTGTAAATAGGTTTCGTTCATCTTTTATTAATTTATTCATCGAAATTTTTGTCTTTATTTGATTCTTTCTTTCATGATGCATCTATGGTTTTTATATTGAAACTATTAGTCTTTAAACTTGTTGTAAAAATTTGGTGAGTTATTTTCCTAATTCATGTTGACATTAATACGACAATATATTATTCAAGAATTTACATTACCTGGACTTTCAATTATTTTTAAAAGAGTCATTTTACAAAAAAATATTAGAGGGGGAATATTTAATTATTTTGCAACATTTTAAACCCGTAGCTTTTCCAGCAATTATAAATACGTCAGTCACTGAAATATTTTAAATTTTAGTACACATAGGATTCGAAAATTTTTCAAGTCAGTTGAACTTCATTTCAACATAATGCTAAAATGCAATCAAAAATTTTAATTTGGTTCTTTCTGATAACAATAATAAGAATTTTAAAAAAATCCGACAAAAAGACAAAATAGATTAAGGTGACAAACTTCTAATCATTCAAAATCTTTGAAATTGTAAAATTGATGCAAAATATATTCTTCATTTTGGAAATTACTCTGCAGTCTTAATTAGGACGGTTGCCAAAATTACTTTCATATTTAAAAAAAATTACTTCATAAAAATTCTCAGTGCCCAAATTCTCAGTGAAATATTTATGCATCTTAACCTTAATGCTTGCCTCAATAACTTATCTTTAAACTTCAGCTTTTTGTAGTGATTTAGCAAGACAAAATTTTGTAGACTTAATACATTTTATTAATTGTGCTAAGTATCTCTCTAATTTTCTTCCGTCTAACTTAAAATGTGAACAATTAAGAATAGAATATAAATTTAACTGAAACAAAAGCTTTCGTAATTAAAATATTAAAAGTAAATGCCGTTTTTTTTAAATGTAATCATTGCTAATTTGTGATTTAAATTTAAGATTAATAAAAAAATTTTAAATGATTATTAAAAGCATACATTAAACAGACTTATAAAAACCTATTCATTATGGTAAAATAAGCTTTATCTTCGTAGTTTCATCATCAATAATGGAAAAAAAAACTAGGATGAAATATGTATAGAAACAATAGAAATGCATAGGTTTACAGCATTCTCGTAAAACAATCTTACAAATAAGTTTTTAAATTGGCTGTATGATCAAGAATTTTTATTATTTTCCAATAAATTTTGCTGCTTCGTTTATTTGGAAACATTTTTAATTTAACTTCGAATAATTACTCAGCGAAAATATCTACTGTTTCTCGAATGTTTTATGCAATGCATTTTATAGTTCCAGAAGTTTCTCCAGATTCTATTTTTGAAATATAGGCAAATCATCCCATAAACAAAAAACTTTTGTTCTTTAAAATCCAGAAAAAACCAAATCATTTTTATAAATGTATTGTCTTAAAAAGTTTGAATTTTCAGATTCCAGAAATAAACAAAGTTTTTGCTCAAATGCAGTAAGAACCTTATCCATAAAGCTAAGAAACCTATTCAGCTCCAAGGGATTGGGTTCCAAATCGTAGCAGTGTCCCAGTGTTTACAGATCAGACAAGGGTTTTCGAAGTTTTTATTTCTAACCCGTAGACTTTTGGATGCTAAGAAAACACAAGAAATCTAAACTGATTTCTGGATTCGGGTCAACCCTTAAGTAATAATTTCTGGTTTAGATAGAACATGTTTAAGCCTACAGCAATTTATTTTGCGTTTCTTCAGAATAAATATAATGTTATACCATTTGCATTTGAGATAAATAATTGGTGGCGATTGGCAAGTGTTAATCGATTAATTTCTAAAGAAGGTGCTGTACAAGAAAACGTGATATAATTCATTAATTTTTCAAACCGTAACAAAAGATCTGAATTAATATATCAAAATAATACTACCACTTCATGTTCAAACACTTTTGTTATTCTCAAAATGATATATAGAGTGAATCTATAACAAACGCACACTGAATTCCTGAATGCCATTCCTGTAAATATTTTGAAATTCAAGTTATTTTTGCCATATTCAGAATCCTGTAGTCACAAAAAGTCTGTGTAAAATTATGTACATTATGAAATAATTAAATTTTTCTATTTCTATTCATACTTAATTTTTAATCGCCATGCAAGAAAAGTGAGTTTCGAAAATAATTCTAAATTGGCGCCAACGAATATTTACCGGTATTATGAAACAATTTATTAGTATTATCTTTGAATTTTCAACAACTCAAACCTTGGAAAAAGTGAATATTTTTGTGAGAAAGACCACATATCTTGTTATATTCATGAAATTGTTTTGAAAATATTGGCATGTTAGCTTCCAGGTGTATCAGCTATGATTCATGTCTGATTTCACATTAAATGGTCCGAATCACAGGTGTAATCTGTGGCAGAGAATGTGGTAAAGAAATTATTCAGAGTAATAATCCAAATCTTTTAAAACTGAATATATGTTGCATATACTTTGTGCCCATCACATGAAAAAGACAAATTGGATTAAAGAAATA
Source organism: Argiope bruennichi (assembly GCF_947563725.1). Lineage (NCBI taxonomy): Eukaryota > Metazoa > Arthropoda > Arachnida > Araneae > Araneidae > Argiope > Argiope bruennichi. Next base: position 113,714,661 of record NC_079152.1, on the reverse strand, counting down.
ATGCTGTAATATTCCACATATAAGTGGGCAACAGAGGAACTCGTCTATTTTTCCTTCACTTTCTTTTAGAGTTGTCGATGAATACACAAATAACAAATTTTTGTAAGCGTGTGGAATCAAATTATTTGTAAGATAATGACATTGTAAAGGAAAAGGCTACATGACAAATAAACTGTAATAATTGTTAAAATTTACTTATTCATTTGATCAGGCAATCTGTTTAGCATATAATGGCAAAGGTATTGTTGAAGCCATCTCTTACAATTAAACATGCATTTACCTATATTTAAATATCACTGGTCTCATTTACACTTGATTTAATTAAAAACTTAGTTCCATTGTTTTTATTTTTGTGATATCAAAGGAGAGTGTAACTCGTAAATCTTAATAACGGGTAATGCGATAGGAGATTGTAAACAATAGATCTTGGCAATGCTAGAGAAGAATGTAAGCAATGGATTGTGGCAATGCGATTAAAGGGTGTAAGTAATAGATCTTGGCAATGTGAGTAAAGAGTGTGAGCAATGGATTGTGGCAATGCTAGTGGAGATTGTAAGCAATGGATCTTGGCAATGCTAGTGGAGATTGTAGCAATGATAGTGGAGATTGTAAGCAAGGGATTGTGGCAATGCTAGAGGAGAATGTAAGCAATGGATCATGACAATGCTAGTTGAGAATGTAAGCAATGGATTGTGACAATGCGATTGAAGGGTGTAAGCAATGGATTGTGGAAATGCGATTGAAGGGTGTAAGTAATAGATAATGGCAATGCGAGTGGAGAGTGTGAGCAATGGATCGTGGCAATGGAAGTGAAGGGTGCATGCAATAGATCGTGGTGGCAATGCGAGTGGAGACTGGGAGCAATGGATTGTGGTAATGCTAGTGGAGAATGTAAGCAATGGATTGGTGCAATGCAATTGAAGGGTGTAAGTAATGGATCTTGGCAATGGGAGTAGGGAGTGAGAGCAATTGATCGTGGCAATGCGAGTGGAGAGTGTGAGCAATGGATCGTGACAATACGAGTGGAGACTGTGAGCAATGGATATTGTCAATGCTAGTGGACAATGTGTGTAATGGATCTTGGCAATGCTAGTGAACAATGTAAGCAATGGATCTTGGCAATGCTAGTGGAGAATGTAAGCAATGGATTGTGGCAATGCGATTGAAGCGTGTAAGTAATAGATCTTGGCAATGCGAGTGGAGAATGTAAGCAACAGTTCGTGACTGTGGGCAATGAAAGAAATATAATTAATAAATTACTGCATTAAGCAATTATGGGAATACAAACTGGGTATTGGCAGCGGTAGATGTGTGTAAAATCAGAAAAATAGTGAATGAACAATGTATGATATGGAAATGAGTCATATATGGGAAATGAGCGTCATTGAGTTCCAACAAGTAATAGAGATATTCGAAGCGAAAAAACTATGGGTCAAAGAATATTTCTTTCACCAATGGGTCTTCTATTTTTGAAGATATAAACAGTGGGTAATGAGAAATTTCAGGTGCATAAAAATAGGTCTAGGTATTAGATCAAGTGAATTCTAGTGTGGAAATTAGAATTGCAAATCTTTGAAGTAGACATTGCGGGTGAAAGTGAGATCGACTGTTCAGTAGAATGGGCAAAATATGTGAAAGTGAGATCCGAGGGTTGGTGGAGTGGGCGATGTGTGAGGCATGCAACACATTAGAATGGGAAAGCCGTGTACCAAATAAAGTTTCTGTAACTGAATTTAATTGCCGTATAGCCGCTGTGTATCTATAGGAATATTTCTTATTATAAAAGATAACTTGTAGCTGATAATCGAACACTTCTTTGAGATATTCATCATAAATATTATATTTCATCTAGATTCTATAAAATTTCAGAAGTTAGGAATTTAAATCACTAACTCTAAAAGCATCAGTGCCGACAATATAACCATTTTAAAAAAACAGTCTTAGGGAATAAGTAAACAATCGCGAGTTTTTTTAAACGATAGTTCACAAATTTTTACTTGCCGAAACACATTACCACTAATAAAATATATGGAGTTTGCAATGAATTTTTCCCTTTGTTTGACGCTTTAAAATTAATTTGAAAATAATGGTCACTCTAAGAGCAGATCGAGATGGCGTAGTTTTCGATACTTCATAACTCCATGAATCTAATAGGATCTCTCTTTTATACAAATATAATTGCTTAAAATCAATTTTCGATCTTTAGAAATATAATTCTATACATTTTGATATATACCGGAAAAAATTTGCATTTATTCTGAAGAATCAGTCTTTATTTATCAGAAATAGTAATATATCCATATAGAGGAAATTTTATTACATATGCATTACGATGAAAATATATTTTGTAAATATCAGTGTATTTGTAGCATTTTGAAACTGAGAAAGTCAACAAATAAATATTAAGACTTCTGTTAAACATTACGTGAACTCAATCTCAGAAATATATCAGAAACTCAGGTTTTTCTTACTATGGATTCAATCCCCCCGGGGGGGCACCTCGGAATGAGGATGAGATGCTTCCGGCATAGTGGTTGGATCTCGCCACCCTTGAGGGTACACTAATAGGTGGGGAATCTGACTCCTCCCAGCGATGACAGGACGTACTTCCTTCGGGGAAGGTTGTACCGTGGCCGGTGATGACCCTTAGGATTCAACCACAGTTCCCGCCAATGTTGCTGTTGCGGCGGTCCGGTCATTCAGTTCTTATGGTTTAAATCCGTGTGCCTTCGTGTCGGGTAGGAGAGTCAGATGACTGACTTACTATGGATTCAATTAACAGATAACTAAACATTTCAGCCTCATCCTACCATCGACTCACCTGATCTATTGCGTTCCCTGATATGTCTCCCCATTCATTTTGCCACGGATTAAACAATTAATTGCAATCTTAGTTCATTTTCCTTTTTGAACTCTCTACTCTAAAATTATGTATTTGCATTTCTCTATTGATGAGTACTCAGACTATAAACAAAAGAGTTAATGTTATTCTAAAGAAAATTAGATAAAATGGCATAATGTATAGTATTTCAAATTTAAATAGTGATAAGCCCAAAACCAGGCACTGATTCTGAAATCTGTTTTCTTATGTCCTGAACGTTCGAAATTCGTAAACCAAGACCTTTGTTGACATTCAGCAATAAAAGAACTGAAATTATTATCTAACCAGCTTAAAAATTATTTTTTAAAACACTGAGGCAATTTGTATTAGCAGAACTTTACAATCGATTAGATTAGCAGGTACCCGATTTCAGCCATTCTTGCATGAAATGATTTCAAAAATAAACGAATGATGCCATTTAATTATTTCTTTATGTCCCTGAAAATTGCGAAAGCTCCTTTTTCGCAAGTAGTTTTGCGAAATTTTCTAAAGTGTCATATTAAAGTCGAATCTTTATTCCTTGTATTAATTGTGCATTGTTCTTAGTATTTTAGCTTCAGATTTTTAGTTAGAAACACCTTACACAACGAAATCTTATACCATATTTATTAGAATATTATGATACACATATTTGAGAATTTTTCTTCCTTTATCGTTCAAACACGTAATTGCTTTCGAAAATGGTTTTAATAACTCACCACTAATTTCTTTTCAATTCTTTTTTTGAAATAGTTTTTTCATATGCTATCATGTAGAAAGAAGCATGAAGGGTTACAATATCACATATAACTGAGCGAATAAGTTGATACAAAGCTAATCGCAAGCTCTTGCAATTTAAAATGCGTCATATTGAACATTGGAGTTATCTTGGAAGTATTCTTGCATGAATTCCCCCCCCCCTCTTCTTAATTGAAACTATTTAGAAGTAGCATTCATTTTTATTGGATGAATGCGTTAAATTTATCAGTAAGCGTTCTTCCACTGGGGGGGGGGCACCTCAAAAATGAGGTTATGAAACTTCCGGTATGGTGATTGGTTCTAGCCGCCCTGATGGGTACAGAAAGAAGTGGGGGGAGGGTGGCTAACTCCCATCGATGATAGGAAGTACTTCCCTAGGACAGGGTTGTACCGTGTATGGTGATGGGTCTTAGGATTCACCTGTTATTCCCCATTATATTTTGTTGTCGTGGTGGTCTAATTTCCGTTTGCCTATGGGCGGGTCGAAGTAGCCAGTAAATGGTTATTAGTAAGCGGTCTAGCACAGAAATAGACAACATTCATATGATACAGAAATGAAATTATTAATAACTGTTTTTTAATAATTTACAATTGATTTTTACTTCAAATTGGTTTCAGTGATTTTTTTTTCAATGTTATAAGAGAAAACCCAGCTTACTTCGGTATCAACCTGCAAAGATTTTTATTTCTTATTCTTTCTTCTGTGTGCTTATTCAGATGAATTTCTTCTATTAGTTCTCGGAAACAACTATTTTTTTTTCTTTTAAAATTGTTTTGAATCGTGCAAATGATATCAGATTGATTCAATCGCATCTCGTTTTAACGAATTCTAACAAGATAGAAGAACTTCGAATATGCAACAGAAAAAAATTGTTCGGTGGATATTCTTAGATTGGGAAAGTCTCCTGGGATAGTCCAATGAAATTGAAGATGGGCCATATGTATTTTGCTTACCAACCTGAGGAATGAAATTAGGAAGAATAAGAATTCAATTTTGTGAAGATCTCCAGGCAAAATGAAATGCAAATTATAGAGTTATCTTTGATTCCATTTAAATATATGTATATTAGTTTTTTTATCTGCAGTTGCATTCTGATATTTCCCCTAAATTTGCATTTGTAAAATATCTGCTGGTTAATGTAGGAATTTGTCATATTTCTAACTGCTTTAAACTTTATTTTTCAAAAAAATTATATCAATATTCTATTGAAGTAAATGCACTACCATCAGCGAGATAGATTTTGAAATCATATTTTCTGAGATTTTATTTTGTCATTATATTCATAGCGCATCGCGTTAACGTGTCAGTTTCCATTTTCAAACTCTCTTGCAGATCAGTGCGGTTCAATATTTTTGCAGTTGGCTAGTTGATTGATTCTCCAGACAGGTCTTGGTAAACTTTAATGGAATTAAAATTTTCCATTTTTTATACTGTTTTATTTAAAACTGTATTCAAATTCTCGCTTGAAAATGACCATAAATGGAATTATTTTTGTAGAAAAAGTTGCTGCTTAATATGGGGATTTCTTGTACAGGGAAGAAATTCAAATCAAAATTGTTTTCTAGTTTCATGAGAGGAGAACTCCAAAATTTGCATTGGGTCAGTTTCTTAGGAGGCTGAATCCAGTATTGCTCAACCTTCCATTTTTCATCCCATAGGAATATCGTAAAATGAAATTTTGACACGGCCAACCTCATTGTCTGGGTTGATTTTACCAATTTTTTCCATAAACAACCAATAAGAATGCTTTGTTATTGTGCAAGTACAATTTAAAATTGTATTTTTATTTAGTGAGAATAGTTAATGAAAGCTAGTTGCCATTACTATATGCTATTGCCTTTATCGATCGTTAGACTTTTAAATATAACTTAGGAACTTTAAGGATGAATATCGTAGGCAAAGAGATGGCTGAACAAAATGGTCAGTAAAGATATAACTCTATTTCAAAGTCGAAGAACAAAATTTGTTTCCTATCTTTTAATATGAAAATTCTAACAGTTCTAAAAGAATTAAAATATATAAGGAAAATAAAACAAAATGTTGTTTTAAAATTTGAAATATTAAACATTATAAGACAAGGTGTGCTCAGGTTTCAGTATATTTATTTCATGCATATATGAATTCATAATCAATACTGTGAAATAAACATCAAATTAGTTTTAAGTTGTCGTCAAAAAGGAAATCAACATTATTATACAGTAATTATTAACTAAAAATTTCTTGTTAATCACCGTTAAAGTGAGCATTTGAAAATTGCCTTATAATGTACCTTCTAATTTATAATTGTCGAATATTTTGAGATTCAGCGTCTTCATAAAAAACCGCTTTGTATATAAAAATTTCCAGACATCTTTCATCTTATATTGCCTTTTTAGCCCTTACGCCTGAGCACTTCAATCTATATAATATTTTTTATATCGAATATAACATTTTTTTCCAATATTGGGTACAAAAGGGTACAATTTAATGGGTTGTTAATTGTTATATTGGGTAAAATTTAATGGGTTAATATTTTTTATTTGAATGTGAAGAATATAGAATATCAACCCATTAAATTGGTTATATGATAATTTAAACTCTGGATAAATTAAGCATTAAACACGGATTTTATCGGAACAATTTAATTAAAACTGTTGCCAAAACAATGAACTAACAAAACTGGACATTTCCCCAAATAATATACAAACATGTACGATTTTTCATCCATTGTTTTCATATATTAACTATAAAAGTCAAATAATTTTGCTTACAAATTTCAGATTTACATTATGAAACATTTTTGCCTTCATAACATCCAAATATTAAAAAAAGTTGATAAAACCTTAAATAAAAAATGACCAATCCAATTAATAGCATATATTTGAATTATGAAGTATTCAATTCAAAAATTTTAAAAACATACAGGCTTGAGTTTATTAACGTTGATTAAAACATAAAATTTCTCGAATTTTCTCCTGGAATTATTTCTAGTTGCTATTGATTTACCAACATTTATAGCGCAGTGTCTGAAAATAGATAGTGGTATATCTCTGATTATTGATTTTAAGGTATTAAATTTGTAACAGAAGTATATTTTAAGTTGTTTAAATTTTAATGAGATTATCAATCCCTTATGATAACCATAAGTTTCTATGATGAAAGTAGAAATCGAAATCACGTTAAGCTCAGAACTTGGTTCGTCTTCGTCACCGAGAAATAACTAAAAGCATCGTAGTTCTGCTTAGAATTGTGTTTAGTTACAATTCCATATCTATTCTATAAACTAAATTTCAACAACAGTCATTTATGGAGGAAAATCCTTACATCTCAATTAAATGGAAGTGTGCATTGAAATATCGCAAACATAGGATTGTGTTTCTTTGTTTTTTGTTCAGCTTTTATGTTCAGAAACTGTAGACAAATTTCTGAACGTTAACTATGAAAGCATTTTAACATTTACACTATTATATATTTAATATAAACATTTTAATATTTCCTTAAACTTTTATTCTTATTTTCACATTTAAATTTGCGCGAGGTTCGTATAGCTTATTATATATGCATTGAGTTATTATTACAATTTATTTTTCAATAAAATGTGAGATATAAGGAATCTTTAAACACCGTCATTTTATTTGACGAAATTTTGTGCAGATGATCAAAAGCTTTTGTTTAAAATTTTAGTCAAAAGTGCAAATTTGTAAATAAAAAGAAACAACATTTAAAGATATAAGAATATTATATCTTGAAATACATTAGAGAATCCGTTAAACATTTGCCGTATTAAGTTTTTAACAGTATGAGAAAACTATTTATATTGATATATACCTTAGCTGTAAGTTGTTATTTTCATTCATGTGAATGCAGTCAATTGACAGATATTGAAAAAGGGATGTTGTGATAATGCCTGATATTCTAATGCTAATGCTATTTATAGAGAGAAGTATTGAAACATTTCATGCTGAATACCATTCCACCCACACAAGAAAAATTTATGATGCTAAAAAAACGAAGTAAGAGTTTTTTTCTTATAACTTTTGCCTCTTTGATACAACATTTTTTTTACAGTTTTTGAATTGTTTCTTTTTAGTTTCTGGATGATTTGAAATTATTTACTGAATAAAGAGATGGCACAAAAAATTCTGAACGAATAAAATAGAAAAAATAAAAAACAAACAAAAAAACTGTCAGGTTTTTATTGATGAAGAACAACAACAACTAAATAATTGATCAAGCGTTAAGTAATGTCAAACAAACTTCGGAATCTTTATACACAATAAATAACTGATGAAGAATATTTTATATTATTCAGAATTGCTTAACTTATAAGTATTACAGTACTTTCTTATGCATTTGCAATATTATTTGAGCAATTTTTAGCTATCTCATCTTAATTTGCTAACATATTTAAAACGATCAGTTACAGTGGTTCACAAATTTACGGAATTTTTCAAATTGTGAATCATAAATTTCTGCTACCACTTAAAAACAGAATTTTTAAATTAGTATGGAATAAAAAAGTGTAAGATGACACTTTATCATCAAGGGAAGACTATGTGTAAAGACACGTTTCATATGTTTTAGAATAACGCATGAACTGCATAATTCGTACAAAACTTAAACATCTCAGGTTCATTTATTTGATAACACTCTGGTAAAATTACAAAGCTTTTATGTTAATAGAATTGCAATTCGTAAACATTTTTAAAGTCAAGTTAGGAAAAGAATTTTTGTTTATTTATATAAATAAGTATCATATATTTCAGATCTCCTTTCGCAGATTCCATGGCCAGACATTTAGAATGTACTTACATTAAAAGTCCATTGCAATTTTCAAATTATGTTATTACATGCAAGTTTTATTCTTCAACGTATTACCTGCTAAATAATTAGTTAATTTTTTTTTATTCGTTTGAGGACTTCAAGACTATATTTATAAATTAAATACATAATTAATGTATCTATGCTGTTAAGATATCATTGAGATTTGAGTAATCTAATTTTAGCAGTATAACAGAAAAAAAAAACAGTTTAAGTTTGACAGAAGGATTTAACAAACATTCTATAGAGTATTTGGAAAACCTTGGAAGTTTGAAAAAATATTTGCTTTTGAAATGTAAGGGAAAAATTAATAATTAAATCCTAAAGTGCTGTTATTGATAATGTTATGTATTGATAATGATTTATCCTGGAAGGATTCTTGTAGCATTGACATCATTTTATGCAAATGTTTCAATTTAATTAAGAGAAGAATGTTAACTAGAATTTTCGATGAGATTGATGCTAAAATTCATAATATTTCATCCGAAATTACTCATATATATTCATGCAAGTTTTCTAGATCATTTACATAAAACGAATATTTTCCGAACACCATTTTTAAACTCCAAAAGGACTTATATTGACTTTAGTTTCTTATGCCATATTTATGTTACAGTAATATATGATTTGTAATAGATTTTTTTTAAAAATAAAAAAGTATAGTTTTATTAATTTCTCTGTATTATTTAAACTGCCCTGTACTGTAATGGTTTAATCTTTCAATCATTGGTAATCTTGAAATCTATTTAAGCGCATATTGTTTTTATTTTTGATAATTTATATTTGACTCTATAAAATATTATGACTAAATTAAAATCGATGTGCACATTTCACAATTGTTCGGAAAATAACATATTTATAGTTATAGAAGCAATGCTTCAAAGCCGCATTAAACTAACTTAATTAATTATAATGTAAAAATACAGTGATAAATTCTATTTATCCTAATTATATTACTACTGCTCTGACATTTGACATTGCAGAAGAAACAGAATATTAAAGAGCATTATAATGACAAAAATCTAACACCATCTTCATTTTCTACAGTGCTATTAGACTCAATCTGAGTAGGAGTTTCCCCCCTTCCAAAAGATTTTCTATGCCCTCATACAGTTTTTGTTTAAACTTTATATATTGGCAAAATATGCATCAGTGAAGAGTAAAAATGTCTCACAACATTGTCACGATATCTTTATGATATTATTCGGCATTTAGAATATGAAAAAAATATCTTAGAAATATCCTACCATAGCCTGTACTTCTTTTTGTGTACAGCCGAGCACCTCACCATCATTGAACGAAGAAGTATCGACATAATTAGCTGTGGCCAACTGCTGCCTTTATCAGGTTTAGATTTAGGTTTAGTTATATTAACATCCCGTTTTGAAGCAACACTAGGGCTATATTGGGACGGACCTTGTAATTTTTGAACCACGGTCAGATGATGGGGACGACTCCTGAGCTGGCACCCCCCTCTCCACACCACACCACACCACACCAGTAGGAGGACGTTTGGTCATGACGAATTTAACGTGCAACAGACCCCTTACACGACGGTTCTTCGGTGGAATCGGGTGACGAACCTGAAACCCTCCGGTTCCGAAGCCGAGACCTTACCACAGGCCACCGCGGCCTGCTGCCTTTATCGGAAACCATCCATAACTCTGGCAGATTCACCGAACTGACATCTTCTTCGAGGCGGTTGGCCCCCAACCACAAAGCCGTTAATCTCTGACCTTCCTCCTCATCTTCTCGTATACTTATTAAACGAGGAGCAGATTAGCACTTTAAGAAACTCTCCTCAACAATATTCTGTACTAATGGGAGTAGCAGGTGTCAGCAAAAGAAAAGCAACATTTGTTCTCATAAACTCTGATATCTACTCTCCCTCTTTGATGGCGTGGCTATGCTAAGCTGAGCAATCACTTTTGAGATTATGAGTCATTATTATATATGATTCTTTCAAATGAACAAACACCGTAAAATTAATTAAAAGCTAATACTAACATCTAATTTGCCATTAATTTTTAGATGAAGTTGTTGCCAAATGTCTGATGTGTGCATTTTAGCGATAAGGCATTTATTTTTCAACATGTATTTCGTTTTATGTAAGTTTCTACGAAAGAAAGTAGCGATCTCACGTCTTTTGTTATTAAATGCTTAGAAATTTACTTCAATTCTTTACAAGTTTGTAACATTCTATTTTTGACAAAAGGTTGAGAAATTTAAAATGATGCCAGTTTCGCAAGTTAATCAAGTGGGGGAGGGGGGAATGAAAAATGTAAGATTGCCTGTTGATTGGTGAATTAAAATGTTCTCAAAGAAATCACCACTGTTGAATATTAATGAGGAACAGTAAATAAAATTTGGTTGTAAATTTCAATTTAATTTAAGTATTGCATTAGATGAAATTTTCCAAAACATTTGTTACTTTAAAATTAAAGGTTTTACAGAAAAAATTTAGAATGCAATTTTGATCTTCATCGATTGAATAATAAAATTTCGACAAGTGTTAAACTGTTGAAAATTCAAATTAGTCTCAAAAGAGGAATAATAATGTATTGAAACTACAGTCATTAATTTTCTGTTAGGATGTTTCTTTCCCTTGTAGAATCAAAAATCATAATCGCACATTTCTTTTTAAAAATAAGGTTGAATAAATTTAAATTTCTTGACATATTCTTTTTAAGACTGCATAATGAATTATTTATTTCAAGTATTTGTCATGTTCTGAATCATTGTTTTGAAAAGATTTCTTAATGGTCAAAGTAATGTAAGGTACGAAAATTTTCCATAACGTTAATTCAATAGCAGTAAAAGCAACGATATTTCAGTTAGTTTTTTCTGTTTCTCTTTTAAAATAAATAAATAAATAAATCTTTATACATTCTAAAAGATATGCGACCGTATACCATTTGATTTATGAATGGATGAAAATTTCCCTTTTAATTGCATTACAATAAGTTAAAAAAATAAAATAACATTTCCTTTTACCACAGTGGAACTTCGAACTAAAACCCCCTATGGTTCGCTTTCAGTTAAATAGGTATATGCCGAAATATTTATTGAAAAATAAAAAATGAAAAGTAAAAGTTACTTGATAAAGGCTTATCACAATAAAAGACTGTACCACACAAAGTATACTGAATGAGAGAAAAGGTCACTTCAATAATTTGTAACATAATCAAATGTGATGTAAAAATGGAGTTGGGGAACATTTTAATTTTATTCAACTAAATAAGAAAATTTATTTCCCAAATATAAAATATAAAAATAAATAAATTATACTGGATGAGAAATTAACAATTATTTAAAATCATTTTTAGTAATTAAATATGAATGTTTTTTTTTAATAATTACATAAATATATTGCAGAAGATGAAATGGTTCAAAACAACCAATAAGTCATAGATATTAACACTACTGTTTGTTTCAGTATCCTGAAACGCCCACTTTTCGACGATTCTATCTCACTAATGGGTGAGAAACGGAAGAATGAGCGCATTTCCGGTATTCTTCGTCATTCTTTGACCTTGATTTTCGTCCTATTAGATACGTTCTCATTCAGTTCTTTTTTTTTTTTTAAGTGTATGCAAGTATCTTGTTGTTTCTTACCGTATTTTTTTTTATTGTTAAATGTAAACATCTCCTCTCATCTTTCCTCTCACCCATATTTTGACAAATTAAACCCACCCAAACGCAGGCGCGATAGCTCGGAGAATTTTAGAATCCGTTGGCAAACAATACCTTAAAATTCCCATCTAAAAACAGTAGTTGTATACAGGTATAAATTAGTTGTATAGAATTTTAGATTGACTATACTTTCAACAACTTACCATATCCACACAAACAAAAAGATTTTTTAAATGCAGTTCCGTATTTGTTATTGCAAAAGGCAACATTTCTTTGCATAGTTATTGCATTTTTAATTTCTCATGCAAGAAAGTACAATAAGTGAAAGTATTTTAGTAGTCTAAAAGAATGGAATTTCAGATTTTGCCGAATTTCCAAGTTTCAGAGCTCATTGGGGCTAAAACCTCATTTTTTGATTTATGCCTATTTGTCCTTACACTTATGTCTATCTTACATACTTTGAGCAGGACGGTTGAAATTTGATAAATGGTCTTTACGCCACATGTGTATATTTCTATTAAATTTTGAGCTAAATCCTTTCAGAGAAACTCTGCCTGTCCGTTGCACAAGTACAAATTACCATAACTGCAAAATGGAAAGAACAATATAAAAAAATTAGTATACAGAGTTAAAGTTCAAAGTATAAATCCGTATCGAAATTCGATATGAATCGAGCATGCGTATTCGCATGCATGAGCTGTATCGTTTGTTGGACTGTACATTGCATACATTATTATATACATTTTACGCATACATACAAAATGCGGAAAATGCATCAATTTGGATCAATGAAATTTCCTTCAAATAAAGATGTTCCATGGAACATTAAAATTAAAAATTAAAGAAATGCTAATAAACGCTTAAAGACGGATAAAATTAATCAAGTTGTTTTTCCTTTAATCATGCCTCAATTACACAGTTTCATCTTGAAATAAAAGTAGCCATAATGACCTCAGTTACTTTAATGAAATAATTACTTAATGAAACTTTACTTTAATGAAAATAAAGTTATTTAAAACTTCACAGGATGCTTTTATTTCAATACATTAAAAAAATAAATTAAATTAATATATTGGGAAGTTCCTGCAAAACACAATGTTTATGAACAATAATTTTTTTATTTCTAAAAAGTTTAAATTTAGAATACTTATAATATTATAAAACTTCACTGAAAAATTGAAACAAATAAGTTTTTGCAAAATATTCAATATAATAGTGATAATAATTGTAATCCTAGCAAATGTTTTATTTCTTTTAATAAACAATAATTTTAAATAAAGAATATTTATGTTCTCTTGAATTTTCACTATTACATTTTTAATGTAATAAACTACATCAAACAATTGATTCAGCAGGTTATTAAAGCTTGTTTCTGAATTCCTAATAATCAATTTTCTAAAATCATTATACAGAATATATCAGTACAGCTGTTAGACACTTTCAGGAAAGATGGAGCATAACTAGATGATGGGAAATCACATAGCAATGCATGATCGGAAACGCTTTTCTATCTCTATAGTGACAACATAAAACACAAGGAAGGAAGGACACGACCAAGATGAGAAAACATGTTTATTATTCTTAGTAGAGCAAAAATGCTGGTAAGTCTTTGACTAGAATACAGTATAGATATTATTACGTAAACCAAATCAGTAACAAACACCGAAATAACGTAGCATAGCATTGACCCACTCGATCGCCAGACCTCATTTGTCTTGGTTTGCTGACTTTAAATCTTCAACGCATCGGAGGTGTGAGGCTTGCATCATCGAGGCCGGGGTTGTAATTTCAAATTTCTTTTTTGCTGAAGATCGTTGTCTCTTCATGTTCTTTTTTTCTTAGTTTTTTGCTATACTAATAATAAATATGTTTCCCTCCGCAGGCCGAAGACTCACCGTATACATGGTGGCTGGTGCACGTATAACTCTGTCGTAGACACAAAGTCGAGACAATACCACTGGGAGGGGGACTGGATCAGAAGTAATTTTCACTTATTCAGGGTCTAAATTTCGATCTGTGGATGAGTGAATGAAATTTATGAATGAAGACCTACCCTTGGTCCTAGATGGCACTATTGAAACAAGAGAGTCTAAAACTCATCTTAGAATCGATGATTTTGTCAGCGGGCTTGTCTATGACACATGCCTTAAGCAACAACAACAAATATATTTTATTACTCTGTTCGTGTCCTTCCTTTCTTATACTACAACGCCAGGAAAGCGTTTCCGACTATACATTGCTATGTGATTTCCTATTGTCTAGGTGTACTCTAATTTTTAATTGTAGCCGTAATAATTTGTAAATGTTGTACTGATACACCCTGTATGCATATAATTATGCTTAAACAATACATGATGATTTTGCTGTTTTCAGGGGAGGTATTGAATCCGAGCACTTTCAATTCAGAATTCGTGATGAATGCACAGTTTTTGTAGCTGAACTCTTATGCTTAAACTTCGCCATCAAATGGATCGCTGAACAAAATAGTGTAATCTCAGACTATTTTATTTGTACCAATTCTCTATCATCCTTGGATTCTCTGAAGTGTATTTCTTCGTCTAACAACATAATCGTTGAAATCCAAAAGCAAATTAAAAGTCTGAAAGATAAAAATATCTCAATAGTTTTTGCATTTGTTCGTGGACACACGGGCATTTATGGAAATGAGCGGGCTGATTGGCTTGCTAAAGCTGCCACTAATCGCAAAATCGACATTGACGTTAATATTCCTAAATCCTTTTACAAGAAGATTACGAGAGAAAAAAAATGGTGGAGTCTTGGAATCAAGAATACCTCCTTTCAAATAAAGGGAGCTTAACAAAGAAATTTTTTCAATCCATTAATAAGAGACTGTCATGCCATCATTTTTATACAAATTACAAAATAACCCAATTTCTCACTGGTCATGGTAACTTTAAAAGTTACTTGTACAAATTTAATTTGTTTCCGTCATCTTCCTGCGATTGTGATATTGGTGGAGAGGAAAATGTTGAACATGTGATCCTTCTATGTTCCAAGTTTGTCAAAGAAAGACAGATCCTAAGACTGGCTCTTAAGCACATGAATTTAAATTGGCCTACAGAGTATCACCAACTTATTTCCACTAGAAGTGCTTTTGAAAATTTCTGTGAATTTATTGTTGACATCTGTAATCCTTCATAACTGTTAAATTTTCTTCTTTTTCTTTTTGTAATGTGTTACATACTTACTTCTGTAAGCCCCGTGTGATACTTTGTGATGCACGGGGAATTTATAAATGTTCAATAAAAAAAAATACATGATGATGATATCATTTGAAAATTTTTTCTAATATTATATATTTTTTTCTACATTATGCTCTATAATAATGTCATGCACATATCCCTGGAATATTTAATTAAATATATCTGAAAAATTTAAATGCAGTTATTATATTTATCAACAGAAAAAGAACATTAAGCGCAAAATATCAGAGCTTTAATCATTATCAAAATGTATCGCTATTAAAAGAATTCCATCCAAACATTTCCTAAATGAGAAAATTTAATTTCGAAATCAGAAATGGATTCAAAGTTCCTGCTTAAAGCAAATTTAATGAATGGCGTACTTCCAAAAATAAAAGAGCAAAAGCATTCATAATGAAAAAACGATAAAACATAAATAATTGCGCAGAATCAATTTCATATTTCGTTGTCGGATTTGTTTTCCAGTTTTAATGGGATAATATATTAAAAAGAATTTCTAATAAATCAGCAGTATAGCTCTAATTTTAAAATGCATCCATTTTTCCGAATTGATTTAACGTATTGAAACTTTTATATATAATCAAAAGCTTGGCTTATATTTGAAAACATTAATCATGCAGGAATATATAGGACTAATCTATCATCAATAGATTTGCTTATCATTAGGGTATTTATTTTCTAACGCTATATTCATAATATAAAATATTGATATTATATTTTATATTTAAAACGTCGACTATTTATAAACCATAGGGTTAATTATTTATCTTTTATTAAACTTAATAAATAACTTAGTACTTCATAATGAATATGAATGCATGATAAAGAACACTCTTCATATTCATATCAAGAGCATTCATTAGCATTTAACATTCCTTGCATGAACGAATATTATAATTTTATGTTATTATAATTTCATTTTGGATTATTTAAATAAAAGGAGACTTTTCATATGTCTATTTATTATTATTGAAATGAAAAGACAAAAAATAACAAAAAAATAGATAGTTCTAAAAGCATTTCTATGCATCAACTTAAAAAATTTCTTTTACCAGATTTTCCCTTTTTGATTAATTAATACTGAGATTGCAACTGGTCCCATAAATAAAGGGCCCAAAAAAAATAAGTTGGGATTTACATATCTTGGTTCCAGCATCTATATTAATAATATAGATGTGGGGGGGGGGCATTACTTGAATATTCAGTAGTTACATATACAAAGGGCCCTTTTAAATTCCTTACATCCTCCCAAAATGTTGCAGAACGGTGACATCTATAGCAATGAAACTGGTGTCCTTATGTGTATTAAATTATGAAAACGGTCTCGTTTACCCTACGAGACCGTTTTCAGCTCTACATGATGGAAAACTTTAGATACAATCGATTAACATTCCTATTTCGAAAATGGCATGCGATATGGTACAAATATCAATTTCAAAGTTGTAGAACATCAGTACAAAATAGAAGAAATCGGGAATTTGCAACTTCAGGTTTTGAATTTTTACTTAGGATTTTAATCAATTGAAAACTAAACTGAATTTTGGAGTTTCTCTGCAATAACTTTCGAAAATATTATTGTACAAAAATGTATTTTCTGCCGTTTGAAAATTTTAAAAGAATATCCTTTCAATGATACTAAATTAATAATAGTGCAAATTTTTACTGAGATTTGGCAGATTTTTAAATATATATATATATATATATATATATATATATATATATATATATATATATATATATATATATATATATATATATATATATATATATACCTAATTTCCAACAGTAGATTATATTGTTGGCCTGAGGTTCATATCGTTTTTATTATTTTATCAACTATCTGATCGCATGATTTTTTCCCCACTGTTGAGAATTTTTGTTAACATCTCTGAAATTTACGAGACAAATATGAGTGTGAAGTTTAGAAAGTACCACAAAATGTATAGGATGGATGAACCGCACATTTATGTTTTTAAAGATGAATGTGTATACTCTGTTGGCACTCTATATGCCAGACCTTTTGACCTACAGCGATCAAATGTTTCATGTATATACTTTGAAAGATGCAAATTTGCAATTTAGTGATACTTTAATCAATTAAAGAATGCTATTCTATGCCTATTTAAATTCTTCTGTTCTTTCCTCTGATATAATTGTTTCTATAACCACAAAATCCCATTCCACCCTACCCAAAGGTCTTCGTATACATTAAATATTAATAAATTAAATGTTAGTAAAATAAATATTAATTAAGTGAGTTAGAGATAAAGAATTTTGAATTGAAAAGTAAAAAGTAGAAAACAAAAATAAGAAGCATTTTTTAATCTGAATCATTGGGAACTATAGTTGAATCCTGAGAGCCATACCCGGCCAACCTTCCTTGTATTAGGCACGTCCCGTCATCGATAGTGAGTGGCCAACTCCACACCATTTCCCTAATTACCTAGGCAACGAGAACCAACCGCCATGCCGGAAGCTTCTCATTCCCGTTTTTGAGATGCCGCTGGGTGACAATTGTAAGTATAGAAGTAAAATAAAAGAAAAGATTGCCCATTAAAGAGAAGGGTTTCAGGTTTCTAAAACAGTATGAGATATATATCAGTGGAATTTGCAATACAAATGAATTCTGTTTGAAACTACTAATAACAAGTTACAGAAAATAGTTAACTAAAATTTTTAACAATCATTTATCCAGGAGAACCTACTGGCTGCAGAGACGGTTAATAAGAAATAAAGAAACACTGGATCCAATTCTTTCTGATAGGCAATCAAATCTATTTTATTTGTTAATTTTATCTGTATCTATGGGAGTATCTAATAAAAAAAATATGCGTGGGAATATCTAATAAAAAGCAATTATTCTCTTTTTAAAAAATAGATCGAAAATGTTAGGAAAAATTATAATATTTTCTACCTTAAAATATATTACTTATAAAGAAGAGTTAATGAATAGAAAAGACCGGGTCTTTAAAACACTCTTGATTGTCCTTTAGTGAGAAATGAAAACAGCATAGACACAACAAAAGGAGCAGAGAGTAATTCGTTAATTTTTTTTACCTACTCAGAAATTATTTTAATCAAAATTTCATAAATTTTTTGCTATTCACTTTAAATCAATATCAAGTTTACCCTTATGGCAAACTAGTATCAAAATTAAAATTATTTCATCATTAAAATTATTAAAATAATATTCATCACTAAAATTATTAAAATCATGTTCATCACTAAAATTATTTCAAATTTATACTATAAAATAAAATCATATTCATCACTAAAATTATTTCAAATTTATACTATAAAATGAAACTTATGATTGAGTCATCATCAAAGAATTCAAAATTATAATCTGGCGACCAATTTCGAAATATAATCAATAAAATCATTTTTTTTTCAATTCTGCATTGTTCATATTATCCTCAGTATAAATTAAACACACGTGATTTATTCAAGACTTTAAATATGTTTAAGAAATTTCATGTTGCCGTTGAATTTAATACTACTGTCTATTAATTTTTTTAAGATTTAATGATAGTATGTTTTAATTCATAATGCGTTTAAAAAAAGGCAAATTTTAGCAGTTAAACTAATTAAGCTACTAAAAGATTAATTTTGACATCTGTTATGCGTAATTACGCTCCCATTCGAATAACGTAAATATGCCTGAATAATTTGGAAGTGATTTCTATTTAAATTATTAATACAAATTAAATGATTGTGCAGAAATTATAAACAATATTTTCTCTCACTGACAATATACATCTATAAAATATTGGATTTTCTTGAAGTATTTATAAATGTTTTTGTAATTTAAAGATGAAATCAAAGTCATGAGCTTTGAAATATTACAATTTATTTATATTATTTAATGATCCTAATAAAATGCTACAGTAAAAACTTTCACGTCCTCTTTTTTTTTCATTGAATGCAAATGTTAATAATAATTCAAATAAAAACAGCTATATATTTTTCTTGATTTGTTGGATTTGTGGCAAGCATTGATTACAATTTCTTAACAGTAATGAAACTGGAATTACCATTATCATGACTTACTAATTCCTCTTTGTTTTCAGATAGCCATTTTATGGATGATTTTTTTTTTAATTTTGAAGTATTTATTTCATATTTTCGGTAGTAAATACTAAACGTAATTGAGTGAAATATACCTGTTGTGCTTTACAATATAGCAATACTTTTTATCTGCATACTCCATTTTAAGCACTATATTTTTCAATCTGACCTAATGATGGTAAAAATGCTACTCTTTCTATCTTTATTAACAGAATATTTTTATGCAACTATATACAATACATACTTTTTATCAAATTGAAAAATGTTCTTTACTTCTTTTTATATACTTCAGACTAGTTAAAATGTAAATAACAATTTTGAACATTCAGGAATTCATGTATCAAATATACTATTTAAAAACTAATTGTTTGTAATTAGCGATTAATTATATTGCATTCAATTTAAAAGAAATTCAGAAATATAAAATTTATCTAAAATTTTCTCAACAATGAAATAAGAATTAGGGTGTAAGCTGTTCTACATATTATGAGAAACATTAAGATAATAAAATCATAAAAGTGAAGAAAAATTCATAAATGGTCTATTAAACAAATACTAATTAAAAATTTAGCTACATTTTTGCCTACGGAATCTTTATTAAATAAATTATGAATATTTATTTTTTGCTATATATATTTAAATTTTTGAATTTCATCTATTACAATATCCATTTTATTACTGTGAGAAAATAACTTTCATTATTTTATGTGACAAAAGAAAATAACATATCACTTTGTCATAAGATTATTATTAACAATATTAAATAGGGTTTCCTTTTTGTGAAAGGAAACTCTATTTAAAAAGTTTATAAATGTGATTACAATATTTAAAAAATGAAATATTTTAGAAACCAAACGTTTCATTAAAATTATATTTCAAACAAAATAAATAATGTATAGTAAATATCAAATAATAAAAATAATAACAAAATAAATAATGCTAATGAATGTGAGAATTTTTTTTTTTTAATTTCACTTAATTACTACATAAATCAT